>NW_005878418.1:0-7726 GCF_000147115.1 Myotis lucifugus | reverse complement strand
GCAGAGGCTAAATTAGCACCTCCTTAGAGATCCAAGAGCCAGTGTACCCAGTGGTCAGAGTAGGACCATCCATATTACAACTCCTCAGATCCATAAGGGGCACACTCAGTGGGCAGACTCAGTGAGCACCAAAGCCCCACTGCAGCAAGTCTTGCCCCAGAAGGGTGTCTTTAGCACAGAAGTTCTCCCACTGTAGACATAGCTGATTCTCACAGCCAATTGGCCTGGAAGTCAATTCCTCCCAGTGATACCTACAACAATCAAGGCTTAACTACAACAAGACTGTGCACAAAGCCCACAAAAGGGTGCACCAAGAGTGTCCACCTAAGGTAATTGGAGAGGCTGAGCCACTGGGCCCTATAGGATACCTAGCACACAAAGCCACTCTACCAACACAGGGAAGCTTAAAAAAGGCGAAGACAAAGAAACAGGTCACAAATGACAGAAATGGAGGAAAGAAAACTACTGGATATAGAGCTAAAAACCATACTTATAAGGTTTTTCAAGAATTTTCTAGAAACCGCCGATAAATTTAGTGAGACCCCGGAGGATATGAAAAAAGACCAACTAGAAATTAAGCATACACTGACTGAAATAAAGAATAATATACAGAGATCCAACAGCAGACAAGAGGATCGCAAGAATCAAGTCAAAGATTTGAAATACAAAGAAGCAAAAAAATACCCAACCAGAAAAGCAAAAAGAAAAAAGAATCCAAAAATATGAAGATACTGTAAGGAGCCTCTGGGACAGCTTCAAGCGCACCAACATCCGAATTATAGGGGTGCCAGAAGATGAGAGAGAGCAAGATATTGAAAACCTATTTGAAGAAATGACAGAAAACTTCCCCTACCTGGTGAAAGAAATAGACTTACAAGTCCAGGATGCACAGAGAATCCCAAACAAAAGGAATCCAAAGAGGACCACACCAAGACACATGATAATTACAATGCCAAGGGCAAAAGACAAAGAGAGAATCTTAAAAGTAGCAAGAGAAAAACAGTCAGTTACCTACAAGGGAGTACCCATACGACTGTCAGCTGATTTCTCAACAGAAACTATGCAGGCCAGAAGGGAGTGGCAAGAAATATTCAAAGTGATGAATAGCAAGAACCTACAACCAAGATTACTTTACCCAGCAAAGCTATCATTCAGAATTGAAGGTCAGATAAAGAGCTTCACAGACAAGAAAAAGCTAAAGGAGTTCATCACCACCAAACCAGTATTATACGAAATGCTGAAAGGTATCCTTTAAGAAGAGGAAGAAGAAGAAAAAGGTAAAGATACAAATTATGAACAACGAATACACATTTATCAACAAGTGAATCTAAAAATCAAGTGAATAAATAATCTGACGAACAGAATAAACTGGTGAATATAATAGAATCAGGGGCATAGAAAGGGAGTGGACTGAATATTCTTAGGGGGGAAAGGGGTGTGGGGATGCAGGAAGAGACTGGACAAAAATCGTACACCTATGGATGAGGAGAGTCAGGGGGGGATAAGGGCAGAGGGTGGGGTGGGAACCGGGTGGAGGGGAGCTATGGGGGAAAGAAAGAGGAACAACTGTAAGAATCTGAACAATAAATATTTAATTAAAAATAAATAAATAAATAAAAAATAATAACTTGCATAGAATGGGTGGGAAAGTCCCATTTGACAGATGCCAATGGAGTACATTTATTTATTTATTTATTTACGTAATTATTTATTGTTGAAAGTATTACTTATGTCCCCATTTCTTCCCCTTTGACATCTCCAGCCCCCTCTCGTCCCTCCCCTTCCTGCCCCAGGCCTTTAGCACCCTATTGTCTGTGTCCATGGATTATCCATTCAAGGTCTTTGGTTGATTACCTCCCTCCCGACTCACCCTCTCCCACCTTCCCTTTGAGATTCTTCACTCTGTTCCATGCTTCCATGTCTCTGGGTCCATTCTGTTAATCAGTTTATTTTGTTACTTAGATTCAATATATGAGTGTGATCATGTGATATTTGTTTTTCTCTGACTGACTTATTTCACATAGCATACTTTCCAGGTCCCTACATGCTGTCTCAAAGGGTAAGATATTCTTCATTTTTACTGCTGCATCGTATTCCATGGTGTAAATGTACCAGTTTTTTTATCCACTCATGAACTGATGGGCACTTGGGCTGTTTCCAGATCTTAGCTGTTGTAAATTGTGCTGCTATGAACATAGGGGTGCATACATTCTTTCTGATTGGTGCTTCAAATTTCTTAGGATACATTCCTAGAAGTGGGATCATTGGGTCAAATGGCAAATCCATGTTTAATTTTTTGAGGAAACTCCACACTGTTTTCTGTAATGGTTGCACCAGCCTGCATTCCCACCAGCAGTGTGCTAGGGTTCCTCTCTCTCCACAACTTCACTAACACTTGTCATTTGTTGACTTGTTGATGGTAGCCATTCTGACATGTGTGAGATGGTACCTCATTGTCCTTTTGATTTGCATCTCTCAGATAATTCATGACTTTGAGCATTTTTTCATGTCTCTTGGTCAACTGTATGTCCTCTTTCTATAAGTGTCTATTTAGGTCCTTTGGCCATTTTTTAATTGGATTTTTTTTCTTCCCTTTGTTAAGTTGTATGAGTTCCTTATATATTTTGGATATTAACCCCTTATCAGATGTATGATTGCCAAATATGTTCTCCCATACAGTGGGCTCTCTTTTTGTTTTGTTGATGGTTTCTTTTGCTGTGCAGAAGCTTTTTATTTTGATGTATCCCATTTGTTTGTTTTCTCCTTAGTTCCCCTTTTCATAGGAGATGTATCAGTAAACATATTGCTATGTGAAATGTCTGAGATTTTGCTGCCTATGGTTTCTTCTAGGATTTTTATGGTTTCACTACTTACATTTAAGTCTTTTTATCCATATTGAGTTTATTTTTGTGTATGGTGTAAGCTGGGGGTGTAGTTTGTCCAATTTTCCCAACACCGCCAATGGAGTATGTTTGAAAAAGAGGAAATTATGATAATCAATAAACACAGACATGGGGGGGAGCAGAGAGGGGAAAAGGAGACATATTTACTACTTTGTAATACTTTTTTTAAAATATATATTTTATTGATTTTTTACAGAGAAGAAGGGAGAGGGATAGAGAGAAACATCGATGAGAGAGAAACATCAATCAGCTGCCTCCTGCACGCCCCCCATTGGGGATGTGCCCGCAACCAGGGTACATGCCCTTGACCGGAGTCGAACCCGGGACCCTTGAGTCCGCAGGCTGACGCTCTATCCACTGAGTCAAACCGGTTCGCCTACTTTGTAATACTTTAAAGAATAAAAATATTAAAATAAAAAATAAAAAAGCCAAAAAAAAAAAGTCAGGCATGAAAACAAACTGGGGAACATGTAGAAAGAAGTATGGTATTCCACATTGCTACTATTTAAAAAACAAAACAAAAAAAGCTTCCAGCTTTTAAGTACATTACAGAATTCATAACATATTTTGTAATTACTGAACAAACAACAAATTAGGAAAAGTGTTTAGGATAAATTATATGTAGTTTTACCAAACATAGTTGCATTTACATATTTCATTAAAACCAGTCTCTTGAGATTAACTGTAAATACAACGGAACTAAAATCAGAGCATAGATTTAGCAGGAGAAGCTGGGAATGAATAATGTGAGTTCGGTATCCTGCTACACGGTGCACCTTCCTGCTACAGTGGACAGAGAAGAAACCCGTAAGTGCGCTGAGCCCAGGGCTGTTGGCACAGAGCAGCGACCCAGCACCAAGTGGCAGCTAGCGGCTCTGTCCCTCCTCACTCGCCTTCCTGGGCCTCTGACAAGCCATCCTTCAACCTGGGAGGCCTCCCCTTCTCCCCCAGAGACAATAATTTCCTGCAGGGGGTGGAGCCGCCTGCAGACTGGCTCCCACCTCCCGCCCTAAGGAGCGCCCCCCTCGGAAAGGCGCTGCGGGGCAGTCAGGCGGAGGGGTCTTGCTTCCGGTCCCACCCGCGCTCGCAGCCCCGAAGACGCGGGGAAAGGCGGTGGGCGGTGGGGAGCAGAGGCCGGAGCCCCGGGGCCGGTTTCCGCGGGGCCCGCGCTGGCCGGGCAGGAGGACGGGGATGGGGGCGAGGCGAGGGGGCGGCCCGAGGTGGGAGCACCCGCCCTCGCGGCCCCGCGTGTGCTCCGCGTGCGCCTGCTGCCCCTGAGGAAGAGCCCCCTCCCCCCACCCCCGCAACAAGCCCCGGAAAAGAGAAAAGTGGGCGCTGCTGGAGGAAGGCTGGCACTCACATTCCTCCCGAGGGTGCAGAGCCCGGCGGCGGGTGGCGGCCACTGTGTCCTCCGTCCTCCCTCCGCCTGGGTCTCTGGTCTCCCCGCAGCTGGAGGACCCTTGGGCGATGCTGGGGAGGAGCAGGGGCGGCGAAGGCGGGCAGCGGGGTGAGCGCAGCCGCAGGGAGTGAGGCTACAAACCAAGGGCAGGTGACCAGGCACAGAGGTGACCTGAGCAGTTCCTGCCCTGACCCAACCTGCAGCTGGGAGGGACTTGATGGTGACCACCCGCTTAGAGGGAGGAAAGACACCAGAAACCTCAACCTCAGTAACCATGTGGCCACAGATGCTACATAGCAGTGACCACTAATAGGCAAGGGCTCTCATTGCGGTGAATTAACACCCACATACATTCTGAAATGGCAATGGCCTGTACATACTTTAAATACTGTAAAATTTTCTCCATTTAGGTCATTCTGTATATGTAAGATACCAGGAATATTCCAGATTCTCATACATCTTTTTCAGCATTCTTATATCTTATTTAGCTAGTTCAGGAAACTAGTCATGGTTAATCAAAAACAAAACAAACAACACACACACACTAATGTTCCACACACAAAAAACAACTCTACAGCTTTGCAAATATTGTTTTATTTTACACTTCCTCCGTTGTATTTTAAAGACATAACATAAAAATGAAGGTTTAGAAATGTTTCAAAATAAGATGACTTAAAATAATACAAAGTCTGATAACCACATAACCTACTTTAACACTACCATTTGAAAAACACTTCAAATCAAAATGCCACTCTAAGCCAAAACTTGTACAGTTTGGATTATAAAACTATGCTCACTTCCTAAATTATATTTGGATTCCTTAGTCTAGAGACCATCACTATCACAATCTCTTTACTCTTTTAAGAATTATTCAGAATCTGTAATAGGCATTTTTTACATCAATCATTTCTACTGACATTAGCATACTAAAAGCTAAAATGAAAACGTTTTAATTATTTTAGTAATTCATTTAAATCTATTATAAAACTATTATGTTAACATGATAAAGATTTTAATGAAAAAATAATTATATTTGAAAAAGAAAAACATCGAAAAAGATGGTACTTAAAGATTTTTATTACATTTATTGCGTTGACATTTGTTAATAAATGTATGTTTCAAGTGTACAATTCTATGGTAGGTCATCTTTATTCTGCATTGTGTTCACCACCCAAGTTATCTCCTTCTGTCACCACACATTTGACCCCCTCTACCTGTTTCTACTTCCCCAACTCCCCTTTCCCTCTGGTAACCACCGTACTGTTGTCTGTGTCTATGAGTTTTTGTTTGTCTTCTTTGTTTATTGTTTTCAGTTTATAGCCAACATGTAAGTGAAATCACATGGTTATTGACGTTTCCCATCTGACTTATTTCACTTAGCATGATGTTGTCAAGATCCATCCATGTTGTTGAAAATGGCAGTATTTCATCTTTTCTTATGACTGAGTAATATTCAGCTATAATATTGTATATGTACTGTAAGAACAGGAAATAATATTGAATAGGTACTTTAAGGACAGGAAAAAAGGCCTTTCTTTTATTTTGCTGTAACCTTCCACAATTTATGAGAAGCACCTTGTCATGAATACCCAAGATTGTAGCTCTTCTGATTCAAACAACAAGACAAGTTACTCTCAAGGCTACATTCTTGCATACACCTCCTCCCTGCTGGTTTACAACTCAGGGATAATTACTAAAAACTTCCCTTTCCCCTCCCCTTCAAACAAGCCTCTTTTGAATGCTTTATAACTTTTACTCTAAGCATGTTTTACAGGCTTGGGGAAAATACCGATAAGACACCTCCCTAAGACATCTGTGTGGACTGTCTCCTGAAGGATTAATGGACAATGCCCCTAATGAATGCTCAGTTTCAGCCCCCCAAAACCCCTCCCTTCCTTGACACCTAGCAACAGCAGCCAAGGCTTTAAAAGTGGGTGGAGGGAGGGAGGGAAGTTTTTGTTCTTTGCTTATGTATTGATTAGCAATACAAGGGCCCTTTCCCTTTGGGGAAAGTAAAAACTACCTCTTCTTTTAGTTGTGAATTCCTTCATAGCCTGCTTCACCTGCCAAAAACCCTAACACGTACCACATTGAAAAAGGTGAAAGTTTTCCTACAAATCTCTGTCATGTCTGCCTTAATAGAAGATAGTGGATTCTCACATTTGCTTCTGTACTCAATCTTTTGTCATTTGCTGTTGTGGGTGAGTAGATAAAGAAAATTTGGCCACATCCCACATATGCATAGTTGAAAAAGAGGAGTATTTTAATAGCCTTTTCAGATAATTGTGGATATTGTTCGATACCACACCAAAACATAACAAGTAGTTTTTTAAAGGTTAGTGGCCATGTGAAACCTGAAACAATGTTATGAATGTTTCCAACTCTTACATCAAAATCTACTGGTCTCTTTCATGTTGAATGTTTTAGTCATGCAAAATGTTTATCATCAATGCATTTGGTCACTAAAAAATTAGGTCATGGAGCCCAGGTGAGGCCATCCTACTCCCAGGTGCACATGCCCTAGCCCCTGCCACCCCTGCCACTTCAAGCTACTGGCCCGCCCTCCTCAGGCCTTGCCTCTACACTCTGTTTCCCTCTCACCTCCCCCTCTGACCAGCGGTGACTTAAGGGACAGAGCAAGCTGAAGCCTATTTTTTCTCCCTTCTCGCAGTAGTGCCAGGCAGTCCCCCTTACGTGTTCCCACTCTGGCCCGAGATGAATGCTGAGGCAGAAGCTGAGTTCAACATGTCCTGGACACCAACTCCCACAAGGTTACTCACTATAAACAATACCCACCTAACACAAGCAAAGTTTATTCCTACTTTGAATGCCATGGAAAGAAGACAGAAAACTCCAAAATAAGGTAGATGAACTATGAGGAAACAGTATTTTATGGGTTGCAGTACATTCTTAATAAGTACTTAAAAGGTAAAGTAGTGACCAAGGAGAAGATCCAGGAAGCCAAAGAGGCATACATAGAGCATTTCCAAGATGATGTATTTAACGAAAAGGGGTGGAACTACATTCTGGAGAAATACCCTGGGCATCTTCCAGTAGAAGTAAAAGCTGTCCCTGAGGGCTCTGTCATTCACAGAGGAAATATGCTCTTCACAGTGGAAAAAACACAGATCAAGAGTGTAAATGGCTTATACAGTGGGTTGAGACGATTCCTGTTCACTCCTGGTATCCAATCACTGTGGCCACAAATTCTAGAGAGCTGAAGAAAATATTATAGCCAAGTATTTGTTAGAAACATCTGGTAACTTAGTTGGTCTGGAATACAAGTTGCATGTATTTTGCCTATAGAGGAGTCTCTTCCCAAGAGACTGCTGGCATGGGAGGGTCTGCTTATTTGGTTAAGTTCAGAAGAATGGCACTACAGGTGAGCAGGAATTGCTTTAAAAAATGCTGTGAATGAAAGATC
>NW_005878417.1:1876-7826 GCF_000147115.1 Myotis lucifugus | reverse complement strand
AATTTTCCCTCCCTCTCCACGTGCGTGAGAGACAGTAGTCCAGTGCTCTAAATATCAAGGGTCAAGGCTGTTTGTGTCCAGAGCCCTTTCTCTTTAGGAAAATCAGAGAAATGAAAGATAACAATTACTGATGTGAGAGGATTTGGAGGCAAGCAGTAAAAAACATTTAGTGGTTAAAAAAAACCTTGTTTCTGCACTCAAACAACACTCCATCTCCTTTCCTCTCTGAAGGAAAGGAGACACCATAGGTGTGGGTTTGTTCTGTACTGAAACATTCTCCAATTGTCTGTGGACCTGACCTGGGTGTTCTACAATCTAATTCAGCCCGACACTGTCTGGAATTAGGGTCAGATCCTACAAGGTAAAGGGCTCAGTGCTACAAGGCTACCCCACTTCAGGTGCCACTTGGGAGTCCCAGGTTGCCAATTGTACTTAAGACTGACCAGCTCTAAATCAGAGGTCCCCATAGTCCCCCTCCTCCCATACAATGATTTGCTAGAATGGCTCACAGTACTCAGGAAGGAATTTACTGGTACTTGTTTAGCAGTTCATTATTAAGAATACAACTCAGAAGAGCCAAATCGAAGAGATGCATTGGGCAAGGTATGGGGGATGTGTGTGCACATAGTTTTCAAGTTCTCTCTGGGGCATTACCCTCCCAATACCTTGATGTGTTCAACTACCTAGAAGCTCATCAAGTCCTGTTGTTCAAGAGTTTTTATGGAGCTTAATATCCTGCACCTTCCCAGCTATTGTTTCCAGAAGTCAGTGGGTTGAGCTGAAATGTAATCACTTGGTACTCTAACATAACTCATTAGCATAAATTCTGGTGTGATCCAAAGGGACTCCTCATGATAAAAAGATAGTTCTAGCCCTAGATAGGTTGCCTCAATGGATAGAGCATTGGCCCTCGGACTCAAGAGTCCCAGGTTCCATTCTGGCAAAGGGCCTGTACCTCAGTTGCAGGCTCTATCCCTGGCCCTGGTTGCAGCACATGTGGAAGGCAACCAGTTGATCTCTCTCTCTCTCTCTCTCACCCTCCCTCTCCCTCTCTGTCTCCCTCTCCCTCTTCCTCTCCCTTCCCTCCCCCTCCCACTCCCCCTCCCCTCCCCCCTCCCTCTCCCTTTCTTCCATTCTCTAAAAACCCTCGGGTGAGGATTAACAAAAATAAATAAATAAACAAAATTAACAGAAGCATGCAGGAAACTTTTAAAAAATAAATAAAAGACACTTCTATCATTTAGGAAATTGCAAGTGTTTAGATGCCCTTTGTAAGAACCAGGGACTAAGACCAAATTTTTTTTTTTTGCATTTGAATATTTATTTTGAGTTCACCATTGCCAATGCATCAGGATGTTCTGTTACACATTAGATGACAACGTGTGAGTGATTATTTGCAGAAACCAAGAAAAAAGGCTGAGAGCTACTGCAGATTGATTTATTTCAAAGCAAAGACATCAGTCAACAGTCAGAGTACTTTATTTGAAACAGAAAATCAAAATCTGAAGTGTTCATAAAAAGATAAACCACCTGAGGATTTGTAAAAATTTTGGGAATGGCAGCGAGAGTTCAGTAAACAGGCCCCCATTCATGATGAATTCAGAGTTCATTTAATTAGACGTTAAAGGTCCTCAGTTGATACCTGGACGATGCTGTTATTTTATACAACTCCTTCTTGGGTGTCTATTACATGTCAGGCGCTATTTTACACATATGGTTTTGGGGTCCATTCATGAACAATAAAGGCCAAACCCTGCCCCCAGATAGATGACATTCTTATTATGTAAAGATACCCCTACCAAGTACTGTACACAGTTTTCATACTGTTTCATACAATAAATTTGACCATTTGGAAAATATGGCTAAATTCCTTGAATGTCACAGATTACCAAAACAGACAGAAGAGGAAATAGATAGTCTGAATATCTGATAGTTATTAAAGGAATTGAGTCTGTTAAGAAGTCTTCTCAAAAAGAAAGCCCAAGACTCAACTTGCTTCACTGGTGAATTTCTCTAAACGTTAATAAAAAATATAACACCAGAGAATAGTATTGGAGGAATCACTTCACAGCTTTTTCTTTTGATGTAAAACCTGACATTGATATAAGAGGAAAGTAAAAGACCAGACCCATCTTTATATAATCATAAATGCAGAAATTCCAAACCCATCTAGTGAGATTAATTAGAAATATACAAAATGTATCATGACCTACTGTGGTTATTCTATGAATACAAAGGTAGATTAACATTCAAAAAGAAATATACTTTGTGATGGTATAAGTAAAATGATAAAAATAATATGATCATCTTAATAGCTGCTGAATGTGCATTTGGTATAGTCCAGCACTTATTCATGATTTCAAAAAGAAGCAATCCATTAGTAAAGCAGGAATAAGAAACTTGTTTTCAGATTAAAAAACAGATAAAAACAAACCTACAGGAAACATCTTACTTCATGATGAAATGCTAGAGTTTTTCCCTTAATATACTCTCTCATCTAAGCTTTACAGATTCCCATTCATTTTCCTCTTACTATCCCTGTATTCTTTCCCATGATCACCAGGGTATAACCAAAAATATACCCTGATGTCCATTTCTTTCCCCAAATCAGGGGTCACCAAAGTATTTTTCATGATGACTGATTCATGTGAGAAGAGGCTATTCACTGATGTGATCGCTGCCAGACTGCCAGACTGTCTGGCTAGATCCAGCTAGATTCAGGCCAGAGCAGAGATCACTTTCCAGAAAGTCCCTCAAAGACAGTCCACCCCCTCCCAAAGCCCTTGGCATGCTGGTTCCTCAGACGGCCCCTCACTGTGTTTTGGGCAAGTATATAAGGCGTTTTCTTCTTATCTGAGGTGGGTTATTCTCCAGTACCTCCATCCATCTTCCCTGTCCTATAAACTCCTTATCACCTGCCCTGTGGCAGGGAGGACATCCATGTCATCTTGCTGCCTCCCAAGCTGAGCCTTGTATGTATGTTCCCTTAATAAACTGAGCGTAATAATGGGGCCCTCAGTCTCTTTCTACAGTCTCCTGGCCAGGGAAATTTTACCTAACTCTCAGTATGACCTAAGGTAAGATGCAGCTGGAAGAGGGAGCAGGACAGGAGCAGGCAAAGCTCATAAATGATCCCAGGCACCTCACATCTCCTGTAATTCGGCCTCTGTAGGAGGGGAAGCAGATTTGGTGGCTGTGTCAGTGGTTGGGGCTGAGTCCTCAGTCAGGGCCCTCTCCAGAATGGCAGGCAGGGAGTGGATCATTCTCTTTCGGAAGTCTCTCCCCAGGAAGACGTAGAGCATTGGGTTGAGGCAGCTGTTGAAAAAGGCCAGGGGCCTTGTTAGAGATGTCAGGAGAAGAATGATGTTGTACTTTTCTTCAGATACTGCTCTGGCACAGCGTGTGGCCAGAAAAAGACACAGTTGCAAAGGGAACCAGCAAATGAAAAAGGAAGCTCCGACAGCAGTGAGGACCCGCAAGGAATGGTGGGACTTACTCATGCTCTTATTTCGGATTTTGGTTGCAATGAGCCCATAGCAGATGGCGATGATGGACATCGGTAGAGTGAAGCCAATGACAAACCGGTTGATCCCTATGATTTTTAATGACGTAACCAGCTTCTGCAACTTCTCTTCTTCGCTGATGTCACCCCAGAAGTCAGTGTTGAAACTACAGTATATATCCCCGTTATCATCTGTTACTGTAGTAGAGAAGATGAGAACTGGCAAGCTAAGGAGTAGAGCAAGAATCCAGGGTACAATGATCACTTTTTTAGCCAGACTTAGAGTGCGGTGATTCTGGGCCCAGACTGGATGCAGGACACAAATACAGCGGTCCAGAGCAATGAAAGCAATGAGGAAGACACTTGCAAACAGGTTTGTATCTATCATAATGTTATATAACTTGCATAGGACCAGGCCATAAGGCCATTTTGCCCGCATAGACAGTACAACCATCAAGAATGGCAGAGTGGCGCTGAAGAAGAAGTCGGCTAAGGCCAGGTTCAGGTAGCACAAGGTGGTGACTGTGCGTGCCATCCGGAATCCAGCCACCCAGATGACAAGCGCATTGCCCATGATGCCGAGGACACAGGTGATCCCATAGGTCACCAATGTGAAGATCTCCGGAGCAGTGTAGCCAGTTTCCATCCTGCCCACACCTGAAACATTTCAACAATGAGAATTTGTCAGCTGTGCACCATCTTACAGCATTTCTGTTCAGGCCAACAACTTCCATTAGACTGAGCTTCCTTTCCAAACCCGCTCTCCTGAACCTTGTGTCTAGTCACTAAAATTGGACAGACTCTTGGCTGTTCCTTTGAGAAAGGACACTTCTCCATATTCCCATAGTTATTAACCCTTTGCAGTCCGGTTTTATTTTTGGAATTCAAACAGTCTGGTCCAAATTAATTGACGGGATTGATTGTTGAACCGGTGTGCGGTGTCAACCTGAGTCTCGACATTGGACCTGCTACTAGCGCCTGGTCTGTTGAGTCAGCCTCAATGTTGGACCAAAAAGGGTTAACATACATTGCACGTATTAAGCTGATTACTTAACCAAGAGTGTCACAAGGCTCCTGTCCATCAGCAGAATCCTGAGCTGAGGGTGTATAAACAACAGAAAATTGATGGGAGGCATCTTGGGCACAGTGAGGGAGCACAGAGCGAGTATGGTCACAACTCTTCCACCCACGACTCAGCGCATAGATGCTGCAACCTCTTCCAGCCCCAGGTTCTCACAGACTCCCAGCTCCTGTTCCTCTCCTGTGAGAATCCTTGACCTATTGATGGATTAGTCTTTAAAGTTGTAGGGTGTGGTTTGAGTTTATGGCTGAAGGCCATCTTGAACAGTTACTGGTCATATATTATAACATGGCATTCTGAGGAGTCTGTGCTGGAAGAGGTTAGTGAATTCGGCCCTTCTGTTTTCCATTGTCCCTGTTTCCCATGGAGCTCTTCTCTGTCTGAGTTACAAGGAATTTTCACCCTTGGTATAGCTTTAGTATCTGTGGCATAGAGAATATGAGAGTAATAGGTTTAGTTAATATTTGTGGGGTTCTTATTAGAAACCATGCATTCTATTAAATGGCATTGTTATATATATCCAGTTGACTTACGACTTACACACAACTCTATTATCGTCATTATATCTAGTTTTCATAAGAATAAATTGATATTCAGAGCAATTATGAGACCTCGAGGGTCAGTTAGGTAGTAAGTGGTAGAGATACGACTTCAATCCAGCTTGATCTGACTTCTAGTCCTTCCTCTACTACACTACTGTGACATTCATTGCTGGATTCCTTCCCAATATCCATTTCTTCATTTTTTTCTTAAAAAATTTTTTTTAATGCTCACCCAAGTAGATATTTTTAAAATATGTTTTTATTGATTTGAGAGAGAGGGGAAGGGAGAAGGAGAGAGAGAAACATTATCTATCAGCTGTCTCCTGCACGTCCCCTACTCGGGATCAAGCCTGTAATCCAGGCATGTGCCCGGACTGGGAATCTCACCAGTGACATCTTGGTGCATGGGATGACACTCAACCAACTGAGCCTCACGGTTGGGCTCCCACATTCTTCTCTGCTGACATACCCCAATTATACTTAGTTTCTCACTCTTCAGGGAAGATGTTCTTCTCCATCTTTGGAGGCAAACCCTGATAGTCTTACTGGTAGCTGGAATTTGCTTTACTTTGCAAAGAAGTATTTTAGCAGTGGAACATGACCAAATCCTGTACAATAACACGAGGGGAAGATATCTTGGGGAGCTTTTGGCATACATTTGCTTGCTCTTAGGAATGGGAATCCACAAAAATATAGTAGTATTTGCCTCTGGACCAGGACTCATTTGTGACTGTTGCCTCTAGATTCAACCCAATATCTGTGTGACTTGTCTATTCCACCTATCCAAGTTCCTCATTCTGTGGTCTGAGTTTTATCAGAAACATC
>NW_005878417.1:0-1776 GCF_000147115.1 Myotis lucifugus | reverse complement strand
ATCCTCTAATCTCATTGCATATCATCTAGAGCAGCTGTTCTCAACCTGTAGGTCGCTACCCCTTTGGGGGTCGAATGACCCTTTCACAGGGGTCGCCTAAGACCTTCCTGCATATCAGATATTTACATTATGATTCATAACAGTAGCAAAATTACAGTTATGAAGTAGCAACAAAAATAATTTTATGGTTGGGGGTCACAACATGAGGAACTGTATTTAAAGGGCCAGAAGGTTGAGAACCACTAATTTAGAGCAATTTTGTATGGCCTCAAAAATTGAGAATCATCTTAGCTTAGGCTAATTTGCCTCCTTCAGAGACATATCAATTTTTGAGCACCGATGTACATTTAGTACTTGTAGTAATATTGCAAGCCCAGCCAGCATGGCTCACCACTGGTTGGGTGTCAACCTACAAACCAGGAGGTTGAAGTTTGATTCCTGGTCAGGGCACATGCCTGAGTTGTGGGCTCGATCCCCAGTTGGGGGCGTGCGAGAGCAGCTGATCAATGATTCTCTCTCTCTCCCTTCCTCTCTGAAATAAATTTTAAAAAATATATAAATAATATTCAAGACATCCATTATGATCCCTTTTTCACCAGGGGGAAATCATGGTCCAAGGGTTTCAGCAGTTGGTCACCATCCTGAGCCCAGCTAGTCAGTGTAGACAGCAAGCTTTGAAAACCAGATTAAACTGATTCCAGAACCACTGCCTTTGCCACTGTAAATACTGTCTTTTAAAGGTTCCTCCCCCAATATTACCTGGAGATGACCATACCCTAGTATGACAATTTGCTTCATTTTCTTTTCCTTTTTTTTCATTCTTCTTTTGTTCCTATCTTCACTTAACACTTCTACCCAGTTGTCTGTGGGATATTGCTTTACGTAGGGCAGGGTTTCTCAATCTTGGCAACATTGATATTTGGGTGGATAATTCTTTGTTTTGGGGGACTGTCCTATACATTGTAGAATGTTTATCCACCTTTCTGGTCTTCTTCTGCAAGAACCTAGTAGTTATGTGTCTTCTTCTGCAAGAACCTTCTAGTTATGTGTCCAATGTCCCCAGCGGGTAAAATCACCTCTAGTTGAGAATCAGTATTATACTGTAGTGTTGGTCACTGGAGTTATGTCAATCTGTATTCTAATCTCCTCTCTGACACCTTGCCCAATATGAGTGTTTAGTTAGTGATATCTCTTCGAACTACAGTTTGCTCCTCTACAGAATAGGGTGATTTTCTGGTTAAACCAATTTTTAGGTGAGGATTGGATGAGGATAGACATAGAAATCTTTTAGGGTGAACCAAATGTCTATGGGGACTCTTGGTGCTCACCAGCCTCTGTCCTGTGTCCTAGAACACAATCCTGGACCATACATTGTGAAAGCTCAAGTTCAGGTCAAGAACAAAGGTCATAATTATCATATTAACTATGTATGAACATCTTGTATGTGCCAAGAGCTCCTCTTTTAACCCTCAGTAAAAGTCCTCTTATATGGCTCTTGAGGATTGCATGTGTGAATATGTGTAAAGCACTAGCATACTCTGTGACTTTCAAAATATGGAATCATGGTAGTTATAACTAGTATAACCATTGTACTGATCAGGAAGTGAAGACTTAAACTGGTTATATTCATTTTTTGAAAGCCCCCAGTTAGTAAGAGGTAGAGCCTGAATTTGAGCTCAGGATTCCACCAGAAATTTCCTCTTAACTTTCTCCCACCCCATACTTCCTCTCTAGGGTCAGTTCTCTCTACCCACCTAGTCGACACCCTACAAGGGC
>NW_005878416.1:5831-7827 GCF_000147115.1 Myotis lucifugus | reverse complement strand
AGGGCAGAATCGTCAACACCCTGCGTACATCGGGAATTTGGGAAACCTCTGCTCTGTGGATTTTTCAAACTCCCGATGCCTGCACCTTATTTGTTCCTCTCTGCTCCTTTCCAGGGCACCGTCGTGAGGCTTTGGCAGGTGCTCAATACATGTTTGCTGGTTGGCAGCTTCGAAACATTCCACTTTGTCTTCTAACGAGACCCTCTGATATGTTTACTTTTGTTGGCCAACGAGAAGCAGAAATTAAAATTTTCTAAATGATGCAGACTGGGATTTTTAATACGCACGGAAAAGTTACGCTAGGATGAAAATCTGAACTTAGGACATGAAAGGAGGAAGTGGTTTATTAACCTACTGGGATTTACTCTTATTTTGTTAGATTTGGAAGAAACTCAGTCTGTCATAGGGAATTGTGGTTAACATTGGCCTTCCCTGCTCCAACTGCTCTACTGAACATTAATGGATTCAAGGACAGTGTGAGGACAGACCAAGGTGCCCCCCTTCTTGGTGCTCCCCACTTTCTGGGGGTCCCCTCCCCTACAGCAAGTTGAGACCTGTGCGTGCTTCTACCCAAAAGAGTTCCGTAAGGTGATGGGAAGTATGTGATCAGATGGGGGTGACTCAGCACGAACACCTACGGCATGTGTCTCGCCAAGACCCTCTTGACGAAGCAAGCTCCGTATTGTGAAGACCGTAAGGGAAGGGTCAGGAGGCAAGGACCTGAGTTCAGCTCCGGTCAGCAGCTGGCAAAACACTGAGGCCCCCAGCCCTTCAGCCACAGGAATTGCCTGCTGCTGACAGTGATGCGAGGTCAAAAGCAACTCTTCCCCAGTCCAACCCCCAGATGAGACCTCAGCCCTGGCCAACACCTGGACTGCAGCCCTGCAGGGGTCCCCGCTGAGCTGTGCTCCTGGAAACTGTGCGATAATACTGTGTGTTGCGTTAAGCCACTGAGTTTGTGGTGTTACTGTTACTAGATCTGGATAGATAATAGATAGATAATAACTATCTACCCGATCACTAATAACAGATAACAGAAGGGCTTTTAAATCTCCTCTTCAAACTACTCTGCCAAGTCAACAGCCCTTTCTTCCTCTTTTGGCTGTAGACTTAGCTCAGAATGATGTTGCTGTCGCATTATGGAAGGACTGGGAAAATACAGAGGCACACTTGGAACGTGGGCTCTGGGTTTTGGCAGAACACGGGCTCCTGCACAGGGAGCTGCGCCAGTGTGCGCCCAAACGCCTCGCACGTGCAGAGTAGAAAAATGTAGCATCGGATGGACTGGGCCATGGCCTTCCAGGGCTTATGTAGCAGCTGAGATCCCAGCATCCCATGCCCTCGCTCTACTAGAGGGACTAACACCTCCCGCTAGATCCTAGAGAGATAAGGTCTTCCAAATAAAACTATTTGGAGATTCCACGCAAGAAATAGAATGGAAACGCACCTGCTTGTTTGACGTGATGTAGTCATTACGGCAATGACTGTTTCTAATAAAGTATGAAAATGATTGTTTGCTTAGCTGCTTGCACGGACTCTCCTTTCTCTTTTTGTGATATTGAAGCTGACATTTGCTTACCCTTTATCTGTGGAATGCTTAATCAAGTCCAATCTGTAAGAAGCAAGAGGAATTTTTATTTTATTTAAAACCTGCTTCCCCTCCCACCCCCCAACCCCCCATGTCACAGGCCTGGGAACTAGGGCAGGGCCCACAGAGAAGGGTGGCAGTTAGAGGGACCACTGTGAACCTGGAGGGACTCCTGGGCGGCAGGGGCCACTGCTGCTCTGTGGCCGGCGACTGGCCACAGAAATGCCCAGGTGGTTTGGAGTTTTAAATTGCTGCCCGGGACACATGGTTTAGAAACGTACAGCGACCTCTGTGAGCGAGGGTGCCTTCATCTTTCTGTAGCTGAATTGTCTGGGAAGTATGTGCACGCCTTTGGTCTTTCGATGACATTGGTTCATGCCGTGCGCTTACTGCGCAACCTTCAATGGC
>NW_005878416.1:0-5731 GCF_000147115.1 Myotis lucifugus | reverse complement strand
GGAGGACATTGTGCCCCTGTAATCTCCCCTCCTTCCTCCCTCCAGCGGCCCCAGCCTCCTCAAGCCACATGGGGGCACGAGGCGCTTTGGTGCCCCTCCACCTCCTCACACCTCCTCACAGCTTTGCACCTGCTGGTCTCTGCTCCTTGAACGCCATTGCTCTGACTTCCCGCCGATGCATCCACTCTTAGTCCAAGGTCTGATGCGAGTGCCACTTCTTCCTAACCGAGTTTGATTCTCGGTCTCGGTGGCTTCGTGCAGCCCTTGCGTTTGTTTCTCAGTCTCGGTGGCTTCATGCAGCCCTCGCGCACACACTGTCTGGGGCTGGACTTTATTTGCTTGTCTTGATTTCCTCCAGAGCTGGGGGGAAGCATGTTCATGCCTCAACTCCAGCAGGTAATCATGCCTCTCACACACAGTAGGTGCTTTAAAAATATTTGTTGGATAGATGAGCGGTTCAATGGATGGCGGAAGGGACATAGGGCTCTGTTCTCTAAGTGTCATTTATTCAGGTGCCCAACGTGAAGTTTTTCCGTGGGGAAATCATGTCTGATTGTATATTACCATGAGTTCTTCTAATAGTTTATGTCATCCATTTCATTTATTCATTCACTCATTCATTCATTCATTCATTCATTCTTTCATTCTCTCATTGAGAGAGCAGATATGTGGGTGTCATTAGTGGCTGCTTCAGCATTGCAAGGTCTGGGGGAAGGACGCTGAGAGCTGGTAGGTTGCTCTCCTGGTGCTGATGTTCTGCTCCCACTGAAGGGAGGCCCACGGGTGCTAGGTAAGCTGTCAGGGCTCACTCCTGCTGGGGCTGGACCCCCCTCCGACACCCCCATGACACCTGCTGGTTGCCGGGAGGTCCCCGCTTTCAACCAGGGCAGTGACCTGCCTTCCTGTCCTTCAGCCGCAGACCGGCCTCAGGGAAACAAAGCTTCCGAATGGACCCCCCCTTTTCCGATAACACCTGCAGCCAACAGCAAGCCTGTGCTCACCTGGTCCGGCCAGTGTGGCTCAGTGGTTGAGCCTCAACCTAGGAACTGGGAGGTCACGGTTCGATTTCTGGTCAGGGCACATGCCCAGGTTGTGGGCTTGCTGCCCAGTGTGGGGCCTGCAGGAGGCAACTGATCATCATTCTCTCTCATCATTAATGTTTCTCTCTCTCTCCCTCTCCCTTCCTCTCTGAAATCAATCAAAATATTTTTTAAAAGACTGTGCTCACCTGGCCAGCAGGGAGGGGCCATTCCACAGTGGCAGCTCGGCCTGGGCGGGTGCTGCTCCTGAATTCTGGCATCAGCTTTGGATATCGGGGCTGTCACCTGCCCAGGGCTGGCTGAGGGTGGAGCCGACAGCCGCTGGCCCCACAGGGGCTCGGCCATCCCTGCTCTCCGTCCTGTGCCCTCTGAGCTCTGCCCCGTTGTCTGTCGGGAATGGGCTTGGCATCCACGCGGCGTGCCAGTCCGTGTCTCCAGGACGGTTCCTGTGCCTTCCGGAGGGGGCAATTCCCCTGTTTCAGGCATGTCTCCTGTTCCCTGTCATTTCTCAGAGGCACCCGGGCAGCGCTGGGATCCCACGCACAGGGTCTCACGTCGCGGTGGGGGGGATTGAGGGGGGTTGGGGAGCCTGGACTCGCGCAGGTGAGGAGGGTTCCTGAGCCTGCGGTGCCCTCCCTGTCTAGGGGCGGCGCTGAGGGCCACAGGGAGTGTGGCTGGGCCTCTGGAGCTCTGAGGGGCCTGCACAGTAGCCATCCTGCTGTCCAGCTGGGCCCTGCCCACTGTGACCCACTGGCTTCCATTGGTCCTACTTCTATGCAGGGCAAGTGCATACCTGGGCCAGGAGCCCTGGTCCCTGCTCCACGGCCCTCCCGGGGGAGCTGTCAGTGAGGAGATGGGTGCCACCAGCTCGGATTTGGGGACAGGACGTGAGGGAACCAGCCCAGAGCTGTGCCCTCAGCTCGGTGGGGAGTCCTGTGGTCCTGGGCCTCTGCTCTTCCTCCCAGGGTCACCGCTCAGAGCATTGGCCTCCGGGGCAGGCCAAGTCCCTGTGGCTTCGCGGGGGGTGCTGCTGGGTGGGAAGGAGAGGTCAGAGCTGATTAAGTGAAGGAGGTGAGTCTGGACCCTGAGAGCCACGCCCTGAGGTTGCGCAGAGAAGTTCTACATGAGACTGACTCGGGCCCTGCCTGCCTCCAGACCCTCAGCCTGGCCTGTGGGTGTCAGACTCGCAGCTCTCACAGGGACCGGTTCCTTCCATCAACCCCTCCTTCTACACACACACATGCACACACACAGACACACATCCTCGTGTGCATATACATGTGTACGCACATGCACATACATGCACACACACAGACACACATCCTTGTGTGCATATACATGTGTAGCAGAGAGATGCACACACATGCACACACATGCACACACATGCACGCACATACACACTTCCTATTGGGTTTGCTTCTCTGGAGAATCCTGTCTGACACATCAGGGATGGGCAGAGACCCAGGGTCATGGCCACACTTGGACTCACACGCTGGCCCATGGCTCTGCCCCGTTGGAGTCACCTGCTCCTTTCTCCGTCACAAACCTGCCCCACGAGTGTTTTCTCACATGGACTCTCAGCTGAGGAGGCCTTGGCTCGACGGCTCCCTCCCCAGCTACCTCCCCCCAGACCCACTCGCCTGAGCGGTCCCCGGAGATCTGAGGAGCAGACCCCCGGCGGGCGGGCGGGCCCCCGGAGAGCGTGGCGATGATTCCTGCGGAGCGTGGAATGCCTTTGAAGACCAGCCTGTCTCCCGTGACCCTGGCGTGGTCTCCACACGGATGATATTAACGGCGGCAGATCCCACGAGCAGAGTCTTCCCGAGACGCTGGCACAGTGACAGGGCCTAGGCCCCTCTTTGAAGAGCTCCGTCTGCCCACCCAAACCTGTCATGTGGCCTCTCAGTCAAAGGAAGGGCGTCCCAGACTGTCATGTGGAAGAAATCAGGGCTTTGAGGATCCCAGCTCCGCGCCAGGCTTCAGAGGGACCGGCGCTCTGCTCTGACAGGCGGGCGGAGTATTGTGGATTCTCGCCGCAGCGCAGGGAAGAGCCACATGGTGCCCGCGGCGTGTGATCACCACGGTCCCGGGAGAGCCACGGCACAGTCCCCGGGGATCTCAGAGGGAGGCCGTGCGACTCCAGCACAGTGAGGTCGGGATGCTCGTCTATAAAGCTCACAGGGTCTGGAGATCCGCTCCCCGTAGCAGGGAGATGCGGAGTGTGAGCGGGTGAGGGTGCGTGTGTGGCCGTGGAGCCCACAGGCTACCCCGTCCTGTGGGCCCATCGAGTCGGAGCATCTGCTGAATAGATCGCTGACCGGGGACGGAGCCCAGCAGCGTGAGCGGAGGCGGCTGGCCAGCTGTGTCTTCACGAGGTGGGGACATTGTATTGACGTGCGTGGAGATTCTTGTCTGAAACAAGTAAACCATAAGCCTGCAGTATTGAAAAATTAGAAGCAAATCTCCGCTTGGGCAGGCATTTAAGTGGCAGAAGTTGTGCTGTCAGACTTTTGGATCTGCTCTGATCATGACGCCGGCCACAAGCGCAGGGCACACTGGTAGCTTGGGGCACAGTCAGCGTCTCTCCCTTTCCAGCTACCAGGTTCCTTTGATGCCACCAGTCTGTCTTGCCATCCGTATTAGGACACAAGCTCCTGAAGACACAGACTCTATGAGGGCACACGGCTACTAGTCAGTGGCCCCTCGGGGCTTAGGGGAGCAAACCCGGGAGGTGCGAGGGAAGGGTCTAGGCTATTTGCATAGCCCCAAGAAGTGGCAAATCCTCAAGGCAAGACACGGGAGGCAGGGGAGTCAAACTGGACCCCAGTCTGGCCTGACGCTGAGGTTTTGCAGCTCTTGCATTTGGAGGTGAGATGTTTGGTCCATGTGGCATTATTCCATTCTCACCCACATCCTATGTTTATAGCCACAGACATAGCCAATCTACATCCCCTGTACTCTTATCCCCATCCCCATCCACATCTATATCCATAGCCATGTCTATATCCTCATCCTCACGGCCATTCCCACCCCTTTTCATCCATATCTACATCTCCATCTCCATCCCTATCCCCATCAATATCCACATGTCCACCCACATCTCCATCCCCTTCTCCACCCCATCCCCATCCACATCTATATCCATAGCCATGTCTATATCCTCATCCTCACGGCCATTCCCACCCCTTCTCTTCCATATCTCCACCCACATCTCCATCTACATCCGTATCCCCATCAATATCCACATGTCCACCCACATCTCCATCCCCATCTTCATCCACATGTATATCCATAGCCATGTCTATAGCCTCATCCTTACAGCCATTTTTACCCCTTCCCTCCCACCCAGCCTTGGTTGGTTCTGTTCACACCATCACCTCCATCATTCGTTGGTCCTTATCCTGATCCTTGGGTAGGTCTGTACCAAGTTCTTTCTTTTCCAATAGAATATTAACCACCACAAATCCCATTAATAATGGGCTGAAAGTGTTACCTACTTAGTCCCCAAAAGTTAATATTTTTCCCAAACACTGTTTATTATTGGAACATTTGTGAACCTTTGAAATACCTGACCCATTCATTTATTCCTGAATATATGTGGAATCTACTCAACTACCAGAATTCAGTGGCCTTATCATCAAATTAAAATAAATAAAGAGCTGGACTTTTTTTTTTTTTTACTTCTGGTGATAGCTTTGGTAGACCTCTTATTCTAGCTAAACTAATGATTACTATCCAATTTAAACCTGTTATGAGGGAGAAGCAATTATTACATGCAAGAGACCTTCGTTTCTGTCCTTCTAAATAAGTGGACCTGCTGAACCAATCTGTACATGATTTGCTGTTAACTATTGTTTGTTTGAGCTTGTGCATCTCCATAGGCAAGTCTCGCCCGACATTCATTCATTCTGAGCAAGTGTATTAGGAATCCACAGTGCAAAGACCTCAGCCACTTGAGAAGTGACTTATTCTCCAAACTACGGAGGGTACAGAATTGTCCTTGGATGGAGATATAAAAACCGGATCGCGTATTTCTGTTAGAGGAATTATTCCATGTGCCCGAGGTTAGAATCTGTGGTGGGGGAAAAGCTCAAATTGGTTCTGCCCCTGTGGCTGGCTGGTCACCGCGGTCATTCTGCAGGTCCTGCTTCTGCGATTGGAGGTCACTTTAGGGCGTCTCCATGGCGCTGCCCCATTCCTCGAGCCATCTTCCGATGCCCAGGCCCCGGGGGAGGCTGATGGGATTGCTGTTGGCCTTGACAGTGGGACATTGGCTGCCCCGTGAGGCCACGAGGGAACCAAAGAATCCGTCCCCTGCAGGGGACAAAGTTGGCTTGTTTGCCCGAGATAAATGTGTGTGCATTGAGGTGCACCCTAACCGAGGAATTTCTCTTCCTTTTATTTGTGGGCAGGGGAAGGAAGCGCCAGGGAGCTACTCCAAGTCCCAGGCCCGCTTGGCCCCTGCAATGCGGCGGCTTCCCGGGGGTGGGGGTGGGGGGAGAGCACGCCAGGAGGCATTTCGTACCAGACCGTCAATTAGAAGGGTCCTCGCTCTGTGTGATTTTTCTTCTTCCCAAGATCTAGTTTTCCCTGGATGTTTCCACAAATATGTCAAAAATGCTGCCCCAAAAGGGAAACGCTCAAATATTTATCTTGTATTTAACAACATCAAGGGTCGCGGAGTGTTTTTG
>NW_005878415.1:0-7732 GCF_000147115.1 Myotis lucifugus | reverse complement strand
TTCTAACTCTGACCTTTAATATACTTAGACATGTTTCTCACTTAGCAACAAAATACTTGTCTCCTGTTATTTAATGTTTCTTTCATTTATTTTGGGAGAGTTTTGTAGCTATCACTTAGTTTTTCTCTGATCAAGTAGTTGCTTTTTATAGTTTAACTAGAGGCCCTATGCATGAAATTCATGCAAGGGGCTCAGCCCTTGCAGCCCCAGCTGCCTTGGCCCTTGCAGCCCTGGCTGCCTAGGCCCTCACAGCCCTGGCTGCCCTAAGGCCCCATAGCCCCACCCCCACCCACTGGTCATTCTGGAAGGTCATCCCACCATCTGGCCTAATTAGCATGTTAGCTCTATATTATATAGGATGATCAAATGGAAATCATTCATCCCTGCATCTCCTCAGATTGCTTAAGGCCACTTTATCCCTTCTGCATGCCTTGATCCTATTTTCTAAGCCTGGAAAAGGAAACATTTAGAAGATGGTGACTTGAGCATTTCTTTTCTATCCTTCTATCTTCTAATGCACTGTTTTTGTGTCCCTGATACCAAAATACAACATATATTCTATTGAGATGTGTACAGATTTCTACCACATCTGAGACTTCAGGGAGAAGGTTCAGGTGTTAGTGCATATTGGCTTACCTTTGAGAGACTATCAAGAACCTGGAATCTGGTCCATGGGTCGGAAGAGATCAACCAAAGAACTTGGGTTATATATGCATAACCCATGGACACAGAAAATAGGGAGGTGAAGGCCTGGGGCAGGGGACAGGGTCAGGCTAGAAGGAATCAATCGGGGAAAGAAAGGGACATATGTAATGCTTTCAACAATAAAGATTTAATTTTCTTAAAAAGAATGTGGAATCTTGTCAACATTTGTCTTTGTCTAGATAAACGTGTGCAAGTAAACTGATTTCTGGGTTCCCCAGAGGAGAAGTCAGCTGTCCTTGGAGAAGGAATCCTTTGGATAGAGGAGTAGGCTCGCTCCTGCTCTTTTACTGATTGCTCTCCTGTGAGAATCTAGCTAGTCCCCCTGATTCACAGACTAAGAGGGAGCAGTTGTAGTACTAGCCAAAGCCCGCCTTTCCAGCTGGCTTCTGGGAGTGGGGATATGCCTCAGAAAGAGGTTCTGGATTTCCTGAAAAATTTCTAACATGTTTAGCCCCATTTATCACTGATGCCCTATTTAGCTGAACCTGGGTAAAGAATTGAAAATTATACTTTTTAGAAAGACAGAAGACATTTAAAAGAAACAAAAGGTATGTGGTATTTTTGGAATCAGAACGTGCATATCTCATTGTCTTTCGGAGAACTTCATACAGACACATTTAATTTCAGGGTCGAGGTAGTTTCCTAAGGATATGAGGCCCTCCAAAGGCACTCAATACCATTTCAGGCCTGCATTTGAGACATCAGGTATCACACACTGTGTATTCTTTCTAGAATACTAGACTTTGACTTTGTAGAAACATTTTTCTGCAAACTGTTGGATCAGTTGTTGGTATATACAAGGGAATAGACTTATTTTGCAAAGATTTCAAGGTCTTCAGGTTAATTTTGCATAACTTATTCTGTTATGTAAATAAAAATATAACACCACATCACTTGGGCTCTAAGGAAAACGACAAATGCAAATTGCTATGCTTAGCCTCCATTAGAAGCATTTGGGTACAAATATGTGTGTGTGTGTGTGGGGGGGGGGTTCCAAGTTAGCCCTGAGGGAAATGCACTTGTATATGAATATGCTGGGACCCATGATTCATTGAAACCAAGAACTATTTTTCAGTTATTTCAAAAATTCATACAACTTGAAAAAATGTTCTGTTTCTTTATTTGAAAGGCTATTTTTAATACTTTAAAAAGTTATCAGACTTCCTCTCTCTGTCTCTCTCTCTCTGTATGTGTCTCTGTATCTCTGCGTTTTCCCTCCTTTCAATATAAGTAAATAATATCTTTAACATTTTATTTTAAAAGTGTCCCGTTCTCCTCCGTGGGCAGAGGAGATGATTGGTTCATGAGGGGACCTGGGGCTCCACTTGGAAGTTTCCCCATCTAGTATGTTGCATTGAGGCTGACTGCTGAGTGGTCCCTATTACAAAGATGATGCAGTTCAGTTCTGTTCTTCTGGTCAACATCCTTTACTTGTCCAATAAAAGAAAGTGGTTATTTTTGATCATATGATCTGGAAAATCTTCTTGGCAGCCCGAAACCTTGATAAAAAGAATCGGAAACTTCACAGAAAGTTCAAAACTGTATTTGTGATAATTATTTAATTTTTAATCCATTGGAATCTAATTTTCCACTTCTTATGTGTAACATTCACGTGTTGTTTTTTCTGTTACTTAAAATGAACTGCTCTAAAAAAATCTACTGTATGGATTTAAATTAGATTTCTTTAGAAGAGAGCATGATTTATTTTAGACCACAAAGAGCACTGGAATAGACAAACTTCCTGGTTCCAGGGGCATATACCTTGGACTGTTTTAAATGTAAATATCATTATTAATAATAATAGCATAAATTATAGTTAGCATTTCTTGAGGACTAAGCATGTGTTAAGTATTGCACTCTAAATACTTTATGCCTGGTTGTTTTATACTCATTCTCAAAATTTGAAGTTGATATTTACATCCCCATTTTACAGGTGAGAACACTATGAAAAAAATTTAACAATTTCCTTAATGTCACCCACCCATAAGAATCCAAAACATGAACCAAACTCATGTCTGTCTCTCTCTAAAGCTATCCTCTAAACGACAAAACAAATTAAACAAATCAAAAATGGACTCACCAACCAGGATCCTTTTATTATAAAACTAGAGGCCCAATGCACAAAATTCGTGCAAGGGGCTCGGCCCTCGCAGCCCCGGCTTCATCCGGAATGTCGTTTGGATGGTCGTCTGGACGGTTGTTCTCCTGTGCAGTCTAATTAGTATATTAGCTCTTTATTATATAGGATAGGTTATGATAACATTCACCTTTTTATTTTAAATATATTTTTAAGGGAAAGGGAGATAGACACATCAATGATGAGAGAGAATTATTGATTGGTTGTTTCCTGCACTGCACCCTCATTGGGAATCAAGCCCACAACCCAGGCATGTGCCCCACCCTACTAGGTATCGAACCATGACCTCCTGGTTCATAGGTCAATGCTCAACCACTGAGTTATGGTGGCCAGCCCACATTCATATTTTTATGTGACTCCTGTTTCTTACTGCCTTGCCTGCATCCCAACATGTCCCCAGAACACACATATATCTTCTCCCTGGGTAGAAAGTCCTATCGCTAAAAAGTAAAGAAAGATTATGAAAGAAGATTGGCTGTGAATTAAAGGCAATCCGTAAATTTTCAAAGCAACAAATAACCTATTGTGGCTACATCCAAAGTCAGCATTCCAAAATACATTTCAACAAAGCATGCCACACATTTTAAAAATGCATTTCCAGGAGATGGCCACATTTTTCATATGACTGAAATCACTTGGCCTTTTGCCCTGTATTTCACGAGGCAGTGGCGATGTATACAGAGAGTGTTCTGGGCGTCTGCCTCTCCTGGCTACGCTGGCTATCACAGAGACCAGACCAACCCCTCCCTGCCTGGGATCATAATCCATCACTCTATCTCCTTTCCGCTTCCTTTGCTCCCAGGGAGAAGCAATGTGAAATTTAATAAGTTGAATAAAAGTTATTTTTCCCTGTGTCTGTATGGATCCTGGCAGGGTGCCCTGTAAAGTGCTTTCGATTACCAGGAGCTGTGTAATACCAAACCCCTGCCTAATAGTTGTTGGCACCAGAATAAGTTTAAGAAGTTCTTCAGCAGCCAGCATTTCATTCTGCTTCACACTGCTGTGAGGTCCTTTTATGCATTTTAGCACCTTCCCCCCTGGGGTGCTCTGCAGGGGGAAGGGTGAGGTAGTTGAATGTCTGTGAAGTAGAGGACAAACTCAGCACTTCCCTTCATGCTCCCGAATAAGCTCTCCAAGTGTCTGAGGGAAAGGCGTGCCTCAGTCTAATCTGTTATTTACTGTTTCAATATGGCACGTTTCATCATGCTTATGAAATTAAAGGGAACCATGATTAGCCAAGGTAGGGCTGATTTCTTTTTTCTTTCTAATTGAAAGATGTCTATATTTAAATGGTTATGAAATATCATAGATGTTTTCCCTAAAACAGTTATTTCTAGATTTTTCTTATAACCACACATTTTCTTTTTTTGTTTTGTTTTCTAAACGTATACGACTGAATAAAACAATTTGCAAACCCCTTGGTTCCAATTAAACAAGAAACTCTCCCTGCTGGTTGTAGACAATTGTTCACTGACCCCGAACGGCCCCTTAGATCAGGACCCTGCCCCCGTGGAGTGTGTTTTTAGAGAACTACGGACAGTTCCTGTAGCTGCGCAGAATCCCTCCTGGGAGGCACAGTGCAGCTTTGTTAACTTATAGGTCAGTTTTCTCACCTTGATATTATTTTTGTTTTCCTCATTTATACTCCCTCCAATATAACAAAACAAAATTTTAAATATGTGGCTGAGAATTGCACACAATAATGATCTTATGAAAAATTGATCTCCTTCATTTTATATGTAATACCTCTATTACACACCCAAATATGAGCCCCCCATTTGTTTTTGGCCTGAAATAACATTTTATTACACATTTGTGTTGAATAAGTGGTCCGCTACCAAAATCCTTTCCCTTTATTTCACTTTCTCCATTGGATCAGGATTTATTCTCTCCAAATGAACTAATTCCTCTTTGATACACATATTCTTTTTTTTAAAATATATTTTATTGATTTTTTACAGAGAGGAAGGGAGAAGGATAGAGAGTTAGAAACATCGATGAGAGAGAAACATCGATCAGCTGCTTCCTGCACATCTCCTACTGGGGATGTGCCCACAACCCAGGTATATGCCCTTGACCGGAATCGAACCTGGGACCTTTCAGTCTGCAGGCCGACGCTCTATCCACTGAGCCAAACCGGTTTCGGCAATACGCATATTCTTGATTTGAATCTATTCCTGCATCCTTGGTAATAGCAAATGCTAAGCACTAATTCTTCATCCAAATATTAGCTGTATTAAATTGTGTAGGCATTGCAGTCAAATCATTCAAGAACATCTTATGATAATTGCATTTGGCCTCAATCAGATTTTTTTCTTCCCTTTCTTGTATAAAATCAGTGACAACCGTGTAAAATTGTGATTATTTGGCTTCTGGTAACTTCAGCCTTCATATCTAAACCAACTCTGACCGGAACCATTATCGTTAATAACTGACTATGTAAACTTCAGGTCACTCACTTTAGAACTTTGAGACAAATTGGTTTTCGAAAGTGTATTCTAGGTCATTGGGAGCGGGAATGATTTTGATAATCTGTACATTAACCTTCCCTGTTTTATACTTTGGGGGCATGGGTAGGTGTCATTAGTGGTGCTATCGAATATTTTTTTAAATTCCACAAGCAATTTTATGACCTAGAATGGGCAAGATGTTCAGAGTTGAGTGAGAGGTAGGTAAAATAGAATTATTATGACTTAAACTCAAGTGGGAACTTACAGCACGTAGATATGTAACTATTTGCTCACAACTATGCATTTTGGGTGAGATTAATGCCACCTTCTTCTCCAGCTTTGGGACATGGTTGGAAACCAAATAAGGTTTA
Organism: Myotis lucifugus; assembly: GCF_000147115.1. NCBI lineage: Eukaryota > Metazoa > Chordata > Mammalia > Chiroptera > Vespertilionidae > Myotis > Myotis lucifugus. The sequence goes on along the minus strand of NW_005878415.1, from coordinate 2,069 downwards.
AATTAATCACTTCTTGCCACAGTGACTAATTTAACATTTTAGGATAAAACCAAACAGTATGTACCATTCCCCTCATCTCCCAGTGATACCATCAACATCCATAGCTGACCTCTGACCTTAGCCATGGGAAAAATCCCTCTTTCTCAAGATAAATATCTCCTTTAACATATTTAATCTATCAAGGATGTTGACCTGTAATTTCCTTTTTTTTTGGTAGTGTCTTTGGTTTGGTATTGGAGTAATGTTGGCCTCATACAGTAAATTTGGAGGCTCTCCCTCTTCTCCAGTTTTTTAAAGAGTTTGAGAAATATTAGTATTAATTCTTCCTGGAATGCTTGATAGAATTCACCTGTGACAATGTCTGGTCCTAGACTTTTGTGTGTTGGACGTTTTTTGATTATTGATTTAATTTTTTCTGGTAATCTGTTTGGATTGTCTGTTTCCTCCTGGGTTCAGGTTTGAAGATTACATGTTTCTCGGAATTTATTCTACTATAGAGGAGCTCAGCCTCAGGATGGGTCAAGGGTTTTACAGAATTTTAGTGTTAAGTAAACTGGTCCCTTATATTCTCTCTATTGAGTGGCAGGGCCTCAGTTCTCTAGAATCATTTGTAGTTAGTGTAGCCCGGTGCCGCTAAAAACCGCACTGATCATTTTGACAGAACATAACATCTGGGCCTTTCTAATTGTCTAATGACCCTTCAACTTCATTGCACACCCTCACAAATGCAAACCATTTCCTTCTCCCTAACCTTTACTTACATTCTCAGCTCCTGATTTGCCTCATTCTTCACAGAGAAAAGAGAAGCAATTGAATAAAAAGTCGTTGGCTGTCTCCTTAAGGAGATCTATCCTTGCAAATTTATATTTGCCTTCCTTCTCATTACAAAGGATGAAGTGTCTCTGAATTTATCAGTGGTTAATCTCTACACTTGTGTCATGGTTCTTAAGGATTTTGCTCTTGGAATTATTCCCTTTTTCTCCCACTTCATCATGGAGCCAAGACCCTAGACCAGCGGTTCTCAACCTGTGGGTTGCGACCCCTTTGGCGGTCAAACGACCCTTTCACAAGGGTCGCCTAAGACCATCCTGCATATCAGATATTTACATTACAATTCATAACAGTAGCAACATTACAGTTATGCAGTAGCAACGAAAATAATTTTATGGTTGGGTCACAACATGAGGAACTGTATTTAAAGGGCCAGAAGGTTGAGAACCACTGCCCTAGATGTTTCCCTTCACCAGTACCCCCTACTTTAAAAGGCAGAATAAAACAAGGAATTAATGTTAGTGTGTACAAATACTGCCATTTCATCTCTTTTGTTGGTCCATCTTCTTCATCAGTCTTTTTTTTTTAAATATATTTTATTGATTTTTTACAGAGAGGAAGGGAAAGGGATAGAGAGTTAGAAACATCGATGAGAGAGAAACATCGATCAGCTGCCTCCTGCACACTCCCTACTGGGGATGTGCCCGCAACCAAGGTACATGCCCTTGGCCGGAATCGAACCTGGGACCCTTCAGTCCGCAGGCCGACGCTCTATCCACTGAGCCAAACCAGTCAGGGCTTCATCAGTCTTTACATGTTGAAGTGCCCAAGATTCTGTTCACAGATCACTTCTCTCCATTACTCTTCTCTTTCCTTCACTTTTCTTCTTCCTGAGTATTTCCTCTCTGCACACTCCAAATTCTTTTTCTCAAATCCCATCTATATAGAATGACTCTCTGATTTGCATTTGTAGCTCAGATTTCTCAGCAGAACTCCTGCTATGTCTAGCCAGTCTACTTGATATCTGCACTTGGAAGTCTAATTGGGATTTTTAAATTAGCATATTAAAAGCAGATGTCCTGATATCTGCCCCACCCCTGCTCTTTTCCTATCAAAGTTATCAAGGCCAAAAATATAGGAATCTTCTTTTGATTATTTTTATTGTAGTTTATTTCTAATAGTATGCCATTGTGATCTGAGAAGATGCTTAATATCATTTCAGTCTTCTTGAATTTTAAGAGATTTTGCCTGTGTCCCAATATGTGGTCTATCTTTGAAAATATTCCATGTGCACTTGA
>NW_005878414.1:0-7733 GCF_000147115.1 Myotis lucifugus | reverse complement strand
AGTATTGGAGAGCAGCAGGCCATCCACAAAAATCATCTTTCCTCTCCCCATAAACCAGCTGCTTATAAGGAGTAGAAGGACAAAGATTACATAGGGAAGTAGGCAAAAGGGTATGCCAAATGGGCAGTTAACAGGTAATACAGGCTGGAGATTTGCAAAGGCCTAGCGGTATGCAAAGGCTGGTAAAATGCAAAGGGGAGGAGGGGGGAGGGGGGTGTGTCTTCAAAGGCCTGGTGGCTCTGGTTTCTGGTTTCTTTCCATTATAATAGGCAGCTCCCTGATGGGGAGGATGGGCTGCATCTCCAGGTGAGCTCCCAGGTCCCCTGTGAAACTCCCAGCCAGGTTAGAATGTGCCTTCTTTATTCAGAACAAAACAATGACAGTTAACAGAGCATGATTAATATTTCTCACAATTATAGCTGGTCTCCAATATTCTATTTCTGCCCCTATCAAGATGATCACACTGCCCGTTCATTTTTAGCTGTTACTTTTCTGCAACTGAGTCTCTGAGTCAGAATCAAAGTTATAGTCAGATTCGTCTGCATTCTGCAAGGAAAGAGGGGACATGAATAGCCCATTTCTAAATGTGGTTTCTTCTTTCCTGAAAGCAGCAGAAAATGTTCTTCCCAGTCCCATAGTGTGGAGCTATCACCCACCTTTTATATTTTCAGCTGATAGCTGCAGCAGTCTATTACTTATTTATATGTTTATTGGCTTTTCATGGCACATTTCCTCTGAAGAACTCAAGCAATTGAAGGGTTTGTTTTAGAAGGCTGCAAAGTATACTCTTACGTGTTTACCTGTGGGATTCACATGAAGTCATTTTACATTCTCCTTCATCTATTGTGATGGGATTATTATAAAAATACTTAGATTTTAAAATCTTCTCAGAAGCATATAGTTCTCCTTTCAAAATGCAACCACCAAGAAGAAAAAAAAATCTACTAAAACAACTGACCAATGTTCTTTTTTTAGAAAAATCAATCTCATCAGTAACTCCTGAAATTCAGTATCCAGGTCAGGAACAAAGCAGATAATCATCACTTAATAATATTTATGGATGATAGAAATGCAGAGTAAATACAATTGATCTCTAAAATATCATCAAATGATTTTAAATGTTTTGCTTATCTCCAGAGGATTTATAAAGTGCTGGTAAGTGTTTTGTTGTTGTTTGCTTCTTAATATCTATTTCGGCCAACACACATCAAAGGCACTCAATAGCCATTTGATAAATGATAAGGAGTGAGAAAATGAATAAAGTAAAATACAGATGACCCCTAATTTGCACACAATGCATTCCCAGAGACTGCTTCATAAAGGAGATTGCTTAAAGGCAAAACACACACTGCAAGAATGCTGCTGCTCTTGTAAATTGCCAGCAGGTAAAGTAAGAAAGGCCAAAGGTAACTATAGATCTTTAATAGGTATTGAAAATGAATGAAATAGTAAAAAAAAAAAAAAGCAGCATGATAAAGCACAAGTGCTGTGCAGGAAGTGGAATTATAGCAAAAGATGATTGGATAAATGCAATATTACTTCCCTTTATGAAAGCATCCAGTGATGGAGATATTCTCCACAGAAGTGTGCCTAAAGCCAGTCTATTCTTTTCTCAACCTTCAAAAGTATGATGTATTCGCTGAACCGGTTTGGCTCAGTGGATAGAGTGTCGGCCTGCAGACTGAAGGGTCCCAGGTTCAATTCTGGCCAAGGGCATGTACCTTGGTTGCGGGCACATCCTCGGTGGGGGATGTGCAGGAAGCAGCTGATCGATCTCTCTCATTGATGTTTCTAACTCTCTATCCCTCTCCCTTATTCTCTGTAAAAAGTCAATAAAATATATATATATATATATTTAAAAAAGTATTATGTATTCCCTGAACCTGCTTATTATCAGAATCCCTTGAGGAGATAAAAATTAACTGCAAATCAAGAAAGATGTGTGTAATATGAATCACGAACTAAGCTGAGCCAAAGCAGAGTGCTGAAACATCAGAAGAGCCAAACATCCAAACAGAAAATGCGGCTGATTTGGTAGGAGAGTGTTCTGAGACAACATAACCAAATGGAAATGGCTGGCTATTCATTTGCCTAACCTGTCATGGGCAAATCACTAGTATGGACAGAAATTTCCTCAATCCAAGAAACACAATAAAAAGACAGAAACGAACACAAGGTCTTTAGAAGGGAGTTATATAGAAAACAAAAGGCAAATCTGATAACATTTCAGAAAAATAACTGAGGAAAAAATAAAACATATTCTTCACATTTGAAAAAATATTTCAAATGAATAAATGAAAAGATACATATCACATTGAGAGGAAAAACAGGCAGGCCTTAAGAAAAGACGGAATGAAAAAATAAATCCTTAAAAATGTGATTATATTAAAAATACAAAGCCTGGCCAGTGTAGCTCAGGTTGAGTGTTGACCCAGGAACCAAGAGCTCACAAGCCCAGGAGGGGGTGTGCAGGAAGCAGCTAGTCCATGATATTTCTTTTATTGATTTTTCTATCTCTTATCCCTCTCCCTTCCTCTATCTCTAAAAATCAATAAAACATATTTTTAAAAATATAAAGAATTTTCAAAGGTGGTGAAAATTGTATCCATGACATAGAAGAAAGGCTTGAGAAAATCACAGAAAAAATAAATGAAAACCAAAATTAAAAATTGAAAAAGTGATTACAGGTAATTTTAAAGATATATAAATCAGGCAAATAAGATATAAATTATGATGATATCCCTAAAAAGAGAATAATATAACACAGAAAATAATTAAATATCCAATAGAAGGACATTTCCTAAAATCAATTAAAAGCTGAATCTTAATGTTAGGAAGAAAGAAATCTATTGTGTTTTGGGAAAAGTGGATATGAAGTGTATCTTGATGAATATATGCAAAGTGCCTGGGTGTCCAGGCAGAAAGAGTAAGCAGGTCTAAAATTCTTCATGACAGAATTCAATGTCAGAACACAAGGGAGAAATTACATAGAGTAATAACAGGAATTATTATCCAATGTTTTTAAACCCAGCCAAGCTGTTGTCAAATATAAAGGTTATATGCCAATGAGCACTCAGAGATTATAATACCCATGACCCTTCTTAAAAAACAACCAAACATGATGAAAGAACTGAACCACGCAAGATCAATAAAAAGCTCTGGGTTAAGAGGGCTCATTGCATCAGCATTAAATCAATTTATCCACAGTGGCTAAAAATTTATACATGTATACATAGGGCTAAGAAACCCCTCTGAGAGGTGTGATTATAGGAGCAATATAAATATTATAACTATATTGTGACATTTGATATTATGTTATAACTAGAGGCCTGGTGCACAAAAATTTGTGCACTCGGGGGGAAGGGGGGGTCCCTCAGCCCGGCCTGTGCCCTCTCGCAGTCTGGGACCCCTCGGGAGATAACGACCTGCTGGCTTAGGCCTGCTCCTGGGTGGCAGAGGGCAGGCCCAATCCCTAAGTGCAGCCCCTGGTCGGGCTCAGAGCAGGGCGGATTGGGAGGTTGCAATGCCACCCTCAGTCACGCTCAGGGTAGGGCTGATTGGGGGGTTGGGGCACCGCCCCCTATCACACTCAAGGCAGGGTTGATGGGGAGGTTGCGGCGCCACCCCCTGTGACGCACAGAGCAGGGCCAATCAGGGGGTTGGGGCACTGCCCCCTGCACAGAGCAGGGCCCATCAGGGGGGTTGGGGCTCCGTACCCTGTCACACACAGAGCAGGGCCTGTGGGGGGGGGGGGGTTGGGGCGTTGCACCCTGTCACACACAGAGCCGCAGGGCAATCAGGGGATTGGGGAGCTCCCCCCTATCAGGCACAGAGCAGGGCTGATCAGGGGGTTGGGGCGCCTTCCCCTGTCACGAACAGAGCAGGGCGGATAGGGAGGTTGTGGCCCCGCCCCCTGTCACACACAGAGCCACAGGGCGATCAGGGGGTTTGGGCGCTGCCCCCTGTCACGCTGATCCTGTGCCAGGAGGCCTCGCGGCTCCGCTGATCCCGGTGCTGGGAGGCATATTACCCTTTTACTATATAGGATAGAGGCCTGGGGGCCGGCTGGTTTGCCCTAAAGGGTATCCTGGATCAGGGTGGGGGTCCCCACTGGGGTGCCTGGCCAGTCTGGGTGAGGAGCTGAGGGCTGCTTTCAGGCTGGCAATTGACTGAAGCTCCCAACTGCTCCTTTTTTTCTTTTTCTTTTTCTTTTTCTTTTTCTTTTTCTTTTTTCATTCTGGGCCAGCTTTAGCTCTGGCTCTAGCTCTGAGGCTTCTGCTGCTATAATCGAAACAATGTATAACTCTAGCTCTGAGATCCCGGCTGGCTGAAAGCTTTTTTCTGGGGTTTTGTTTAGCTTCTATATTTGCAACATAGTTTCTTAGAGTTGTAGCTCAGAGGCCGGTAAGTCAGGCGGGGAACGTTGCAGTCTGCAATCACTGGAGCAAGCAAGCCTCATGTTCGCTTCCAGCTGCCTGGCTGCTGGCCGCCATCTTGGCTGACAGTTAATTTGCATAAGGATATGCTGATTAGCCAATGGGAAGGGTAGCGGTCGTGCGCCAATTACCATGTTTCTCTTTTATTAGTGTAGATTTCAAATGCTTATATATTTGTCAGCAATTGAGAGAAGTAGTGACTGGGAAGATATTCTAACAAGATGGCTATATTTTAAGGACCCAGGTAGGCATAGCTCTCCTTTATGGACGTAAAATAAACATTACTCTGTAAGATATTATAACTATAAAGACAGACATATGACAGAAGAAAAAAGACAGGGAGAATCATGAGAAATTATATGTAAGGCTTCAGAGTTTGGGAAGAATTGAATCCTTTGATTGGTCATTTGGGGCTGTCCTAGGTTAAGTTTTTAAAAGCAGAGCCTGCAGTAGGAATTTGGGTTCATTTATTGAGTTAGCTCTTAACTCCAGAGGCAGGTGGCTCTAATTCCACACAGGTAATTCTCTGAAAAAGGGAACAGCTGTGGGCCATCAGCAGTCAACACTCACAGCAGCTGTGGGCTGGGTACCTCTGTCTGATAAAGGGCATCTGAGTATGATCCCAATAGTGTCACGTGCAGGGTATTGACAGCTCTACTTGATGTTAACTTTTCCTGTTTCTGTCAGTCCCCTATTATCCGTTATTATAGCTTATAGATGCCTGACTTTAGTGTCTAAGAGATGCATTTCACAAAGAAAAGGAGAGGAAAGGACCTCTGTGGAGAGAACAGGAAGGATGGAGAAGGCTAGATTTTTCTTTTTTCTAGACAGCATGCCAGTGAGCTTTGTGAAAGTTATCTTAGCATCAAGCTATTATCCATTGGGCCAGTTGTGAAGTCACAACAACCTCAGATGGTCAGCCTATTCTGTGTAGCTTGATGTCTTCCATGGATTCTGCCTCACACATCCCATCCCTCTTCTTCCCACCCTCCCCAGTAATCCAACTCACCTGAGATGCCATGTCTCAAATCACAGTCTGGAAAATTTTTTTTAAAAATATTTTTTAATTGATTTCAGAGAGAAAAGGAGAGGGAGAGATAGAAACATCAATGATGAGAGAGAATCATTAATCAGCTGGGAACCGAGCCCACAACCCAGGCATATGCTCTGACCTGGAATTGAACCGTGTCCTCCAGGTTCAGAGGTAGATGCTCAACCACTGATCCATGCTGGCTGGGCATAGTCTGGAAACTTTTAAGCTCCAAGAACAATATGTGAGAAATTTGGACACTTGTGGGTGACGTTGAAATACAAAGAAAACATTGCCTTTGATTAAGAAGAGACTATAAAGAGCCCATCTGTAATTGCCCCTTATTTGGCACACACCAGTGTCTCCACAGCACAGGCTAAGAGCTTCTTAGAGCTGTGAGTCTCTGAGAGGACTAGAATGTGACATTTTGCAAAATTATTTTCAATGGGACCTATTATTTGCTCCCCATTCCATGGGGTTAGTATTCTATAATAATAATAATAATAATAATAATAATAACAATAATAATAATGTTATTATCATTATTATTATTTAGCAAATGCTGGTGTTGGCCATAAGACTCAGAAGTTTTTGAAGAAGTATATGTGATGACATTCATGCTTTAGCATGATAATTTTTAAATAAATGTAGAGAATAAATTAGTGAGGGGGAAAAATGTCAGATAGGCCAGTTAGGAGCTATTTATTCCAAGTAACAATGTTAAAAGCCTGAACTAAACTGAATAATCAATAATGTAACCTTCTGGCCAAATGCAGGATTCCACATTTCTTATGGAAGAACCACTGATGGTTTCTTCTCCATGAACTGCTAATATACTAGTAAATTGTTACATGAATCTGAGCATCAAGGATGTTTTTGTGCTGTAGAGTGGGATATCTCTCTCTCTCTCTTTGAATTAGTCACGGTGTTAGTTGTGTTATTTACCATTATGCAGAACAGTTTATTTGATCACTCAACAAACAGATTTATATGCCAAGTGCTGTTTTAAAAGTGAGAATAAAGAAGACAAGGTCCCAGCTCTCGAGGAGCTTAAAATCTAATAAAAAAAACAAACAAACAAACAATATAGTCAAGTTTTGTTGTAATACCTGCCAGCAAGAAAAGACTATAGGGGATTTAGAGAAAGAGGTTTCTCACTGTCCTAGCATTCCAAAAGGCTCATGATGCCTTTATGTAACAATCCTTCCTGTATTTGAGCCAGATAATCAAGTTCACCCTCCCTTTCTCCCCTGCTCCTACCTTTTTCTTTTTCCTGAATATACCCCAGTTCTTTAACTTGTTCTCATATTATCCTATATAATAAAAGGGTAATATGCAGAACAACCTGTCACCACGATGCACACTGACCACCAGGGGGCAGACGCTCAATGCAGGAGCCAGGTGAGCGCAGTGGCGGCGGCAGGACCCTCTCCAGCCTCCAAGGCAGTGCTAAGGAGCAGCGAGCCCAGGGGTAAGGAGCAGTGAGCAGACAGGTGGTAAGGAGTGAGGGCTCCTGTACTGCGAGAGAGATGTCTGACTGCTGGCTTAGGCCTGCTCCCTAAGCCAGCAGGCAGACATCCCCTGAGGGGTCCTGGACTGTGAGAGGGCACAAGACAGGCTGAGGGGACCCCAAGTGCATGCGTTTTCGTGCACTGGGCCTCTAGTATGACTTATAAATTCCTTTAATTCCACTCCTTTCTTTTATTAAAATGTGTGGCTTTACAATATTTTCCCTCAAATGTAGTTGGTCTTCCAGAATTGACCATGGCCTCACTTGGAATATGCTGAGGGCTGAGCCTGAGAGAGATGTAGCATTCGGCATAGTCTGCCCTGCCGGGAAGGAGCAATGTCCCCGGCATGTGTGGGAGTTTTGCTGGTGTATTAGCATTAGCTCATCCTCCCTTTTTGAGTTGTTTATTAAATATTTAACTCATTTTTCCTAGGTCTCTAGATATTTTATTTACATCTTTGACCCTATAATTTTAGTAGCCCCCTGAGCCAAACCAGGTTAGGGGCGAGATTCCCAATTTTTGATATTATCCTTACTGAGATTTTTTGGACAAAGGCATGTCATTTACATTGGAACACCCATGGTCTCATCCTGTTAAAATGAACAGAATGTTTAATGCCAGTTTTTTCTCAAGCTGGTGTGATTTTTATGTGGCATCCACCTTGGAAGGTGCCTTTTATTTGGGCAAACAGGCCAAATCTCTGAAGAAAAAGGGCAACCTCCATTACCCTTATTAACCTCTGTAGGCATTCCTAAC
>NW_005878413.1:0-7734 GCF_000147115.1 Myotis lucifugus | reverse complement strand
ATATTTTTATGATTTTTACAGAGAGGAAGGGAGAGAGATAGAGAGTTAGAAACGTCGATGAGAGAGAAACATCGACCAGCTGCCTCCTGCACATCCCCTACTGGGGATGTGCCCGCAACCCAGGTACATGCCCTTGACCGGAATCGAACCTGGGACCTTTCAGTCCGCAGGCCGACGCTCTATCCACTGAGCCAAACCGGTTTCGGCGATGTGAGCCCCATCCTTAAATGTCCCAATCAGACTAGAATTCCAAAGTCCCAACCCAGCACAGAATATCACATAGAAAATCAAAGTTCCCAGTAAACAACAGAGAAACATCAAATAAACATTTACATTTACACCTTTTCAGTGAACAAGTATTTTTACAGCCTTGGGCTCTTGAGCAGATAACAGGAACATCATCAAAGTCCCCTGATGGGGGCCTGACAGGAACAGATGTGGGGGCCTTTCCCACATCCCAGGACAGGATTCTTGACCTATGTCTTATTTAGATAGAAATGGTTTTTATCACAAACAAACAAACAAATCCAAAACCAAGAAAATCGAGGCCAGAAGTACCCTCTGATGTTTTAGGGGTACCAAGGAAGGAGAAGTTAGGCAGTGTCCAGCTCTTTTTACAATCCACCATCAGTGACCAGTTCCAGCTTACTGGCTTATCATTCATTTAACATTTCTTTCCTTCCATTACACCAAAGCCATGCTTTCTAGTTAAAACTTTTAGCCTTAATTTTTAGGTGACATGTAAATAATTAACATTCCTCAGATTGACAATATATTCAAATTCAATAACAAGGATACATATTTAAGCATTAAGGACAGATTAATTTACAGAAGCAGAGACAGCATGCAATCCAAACCACAGCTGTGGGTAAACACATTATTTAGATCAGTATGAAGCCACAGTTTCTATCTGACTTTAGAAATTGGATTACTACTATCAGTCCCTTTTAAAGACTTTGATTTAATCTTTAATTGTCCTTAGTTTAAGGAAAGCAGAGTTTTCTAGATTTAAGAGATTAGAAAAATGACTTAGCCTTTTTTAAGGAATATGAGCTCTATTGTTGGCCCTTATAAAGCCAACTGCTCAGAAACATTGGTCTATCATACCACTGAAATTATATTAAGACCGTGATTGCTAATTAAGCATTAAAAATATCTTCTTAAAAATAGTATTAAATAAATCCGCGAGGCAAGAACACTTTCTGCCCCATTCACATTTCCGTAGTAAAACTCCGCCTTAAAGCTCCACCCCTGAAATTCCATCCTGCCTCAGTGAGAAGACATTCCTTTTTGGCTAAATCAGAGGGAGGGGCCTTTGCTGTTTCAAGGTGGCGGCCCCCAGGGGAGCGGCAGACCATGCGGCCAACATGGCGGCTGTCAAGGCTTGCAGCCCAAAATGGTGGCTGTACCAATAAGCAAAGGTATTTAGTTACCACAGTAATATAATTTTTCCCAATTCAATCCAAACATTTCTTTGTCAGGTTCATCTCTGCTATTTTTAAGGCCAAAACAGTCTCGGGTTTTTAATCTGTACTTTCCCTTTACACGTGCACAGAAATTCCAGATGCAGTTTAAAACTTTTGTAAAACTTTTACATTTCTAGCTGGGGCGATCTCTATGGGAAGAGACCGGCTCGCATCCAGAGCCACCGCCGCCCCCGGCCTCCCGGGTGTCCGGCCCTCAGGCTCCGCGGGGGACTTTCCCCCGGACCCGACGCCGACGGGGGGCCTCGCTGCTCCCGCCTCCCATGAGCGACGCTCCGGCCCCGCTCTCCCGAGCTCCACCTGGCTCCACTCATTTGCCACAAGCCCGGGGCCAACGCCGGCCAACGCCGGCCAATGCCGGCTGCTGCCGCCGCCGCCGCCAGGCTCCGCGAACGAGTCCGCGCCCGGCCCGAGCCCCCAGGGCCGCCCCCCCGAAGGCGCGCCGCCGCTCATGGAGCCGAGCGCAGGCCCAAGCTGCGGGGCTCGGGCTGCCCGGGCTGCCGCCGCCTCTCCCGGCCTCCGGCCTCTTCCAGGCTCCGCTGCTCGGGCTCCGGCTCCGGCCCAGTGCCCGCTGCCGACCGGGCCGGAGGCCGAGCCTCCAGGGCCGCCACCGCAGCCGAGCCACCCGGGCCCGCGGCGTGGCTGGGCTCTGGGGCAGCCGCGCGCCGCTCCTGCACGCCTGCCCCCGACTGCAGAGCAAGCGGCTCCTGCGGCGTGCGCGGGCGGGCGGGGACCCCTCCCCTGCCTTTACATTCACATACTTTCACCAGACATTCATTCAGAGTTTAACAACTTCCCAACTCCTGAGGGAGCTCTAAAGCCTCCCCCAACAGAAAACAGAGAAACAGGCACAGACAAACAGGGCCCAAAACAGCCTTCCACTTCCATGGAAGAGACAGACGATGGCTTACGCCAAACCGGCGGGAACTACCCACCTCGTCTCAGATTGGGGTTTCTACAGACCTTCCGCCTTTTCGGAAGCAAAATTACACCCCTACAGATACAGATGGAGGATCGAGGCGTCCCCCGACTCCTCCCGCCCTTTGACCTCCATGTGCGTCCACGGTCAATGTGGGCGAATACAGATTTCAGAAGTGAGCTCACACAGAAACAAACAAATACAAACATAAACGACACATACCGCGGTCAGCCAAGTCCTCCGAGCTGGGAGTCCCTCAATGGGCTTTGAGGATCCCGGGCGAGACCCCAAATGTTATGCCCAGATTCCAAGATCCCCAAAGAATTCCACACTGGGAGCCAGTTCGATGCAACAGCAGAAGGACCTTTTATTTTTGGGCTAGCTAGACCGACCCCCGTTCCCGGCCGGCCCGGCCCTGCTCCCGGCCGGCCCGGCGACAGGAAGAGAGAGTGTCTTCCCATGGGAAAATCTGGCTTAAATAGGGGGGTGACGCAAGGGGATTGTGGGCCCTGCCGATTGGCCAGGCGTGAGCCGGGTCTTGTTACACAGGATGTGGTCATATCTATGGCGCGCACTTCCCTTGATTGTCATTGGTTAGTTTAAAATCCCGGGCGCGGCCAGCAGAGGCCTGGGCTTCCGGGAAGAAGGCTACACGTGGCCCCAACATGAGGATGCGGCAAGATGGAGGTGAGCGCATAGCCCTCACCCTTTCAAGTCTCATAACAGCTTACAGATTATGAAGGGGGAAATGTGCCTTTCCAATGGAAACATGTACTTGTCAGTCACCCCTTAATCAAGTTATCAAACTTAGTATCTGTAATAATAAAAGGATAATATGCTAATTAGACTGGACATCCTTCCAGACGTCCTTCCTTCTGGACAAAGCCACAGCGGGCAGGGGCTAAGGCAGGGATGACAGGGGCCCCTGACTGCGGTGGCAGTGGGTGGGGGCCACAGTAGAGGCCCCCAGTCACGGCCGGGGGCCGGGGGCTGAGGCCAAGGCCAAGGCCCTTGCATGAATTTCATGCATCGGGCCTCTAGTCATTAATGATGGGACAAACAAATGTGTCTCACTGTGATACAATATAGTGATGAACATAAGATCAGCTATGAAGTATTCTTGCCAAAAATATTTAACCTGATTTTAAGCACGGCTCTAGGACAGCATTGTCCAATGGAAACATAATGTGAACTATATATATAATTTAAAAGTTTGTAGTATAGCTATATTGAAAAAAAGAAATAGGTGACATTAATTTTAAAAATGAACTTAATAAAATATATCCAAAATATTACTTCAACATGGCAATCAATATACAAATCATTGGTAAAATATTTTACATCATAGGTCTTTGCAATCTGATGTGATGTTACCCTCATAGCACACCGTAATTTGAAGTAGCCTCATTTCAAGTGCTCAAGAGCTACATGTGGCTGGTGACTATCATATTGGACGACATAGTTTTAGAACCAAATTCTAATTTGCCCCAAATCCAAGGACCTGAGGTATAAACGAAATAATACCATGAGGAAACATAAAGATTTAGAACAGAGGTCAGAAAAAAAAATTTTTTAAGGGCCAACTAGTAAATATTTTAGGATTTGTAAGCCATACAGTTTTCACATCATTCTCCTCCTCTTCTTTCTTCGTTCTCTTCTTTTTTACAACCCTTTATAAATATAAAACTATTCCTAGCTCCAGGGCTGTACAAAACAGGCCAAAATTTGCCCACACCTAAGCCAGCAGATGGGACATTCTTATAGACAGCTGACCTGGATTTTCCAAAAAGTCAGTGTCATGGGGGAAAGGTGAGAAAGGACAAGAGGGGTTCCAGGGTTGACAGAGAGGCCAGTAGCCGAAGTCAGGTGGACGAGGAGTGGGCATGGGAGGCTAGGGAGGTGGGCGGGACCTCAGCTTGCCGTGCTTGAGAGGCCACAGTGGGGTCGGTGAGAAGCCACCAAAGGCTGCGAACAGCTTACCCATTTTCTTCTGCAAACAGGGTTGTTCATCAAGCAGAAACCAAGCTCTCCCTTCCATGTCCCCTTGAAGTCTCTCCTAGGAAATGCTTATGAAAGAAAGCAATTAATCTGATTTATGAAGCAAAAAATGTCAGTATCTCATTCATGTTGCTTCTCACATAGGAGTGTTTTCCTAGGTTACATGTAATGTGTTTTCTGGTTATATTTACATTTGTTTTAGAGTGCTTGGGGGGTATCAAAGCAAGTACCACGCTGTGAAGTTATCATTAGTAAAACCTAAACATTTTATTGGGAGAGTGAGGAGGGAATAAGGTTTAGTGACCTGTTTAATTAATGTGATGAGGTAAAGCATCCAATTAATGTGTAGTTATGATAATGATGGCTTCACACTTTTGGGGAAGCACTTTAGTAAATTAATTTATCCCGATGCATGTCTAAATTAGCATTTTGTCTTTTGTGTTTGTTAAAATGGGGTCCAAAGGGAAATGGTAGAATTAAAACAGAACAGTTAAATAATAGGATTACCAGAGATTGACAATTATACACAGAGCCGAAATTATAATAAAAAGGCGCTGGGTTTCATTTGGTCAACAGGTAGACGTATGTGTGACAGGTAATACTGTTGCCCACTGATATTCAGTGTCCCTCTCATTCCAGGTACACAGTAGGGCTTTATTTCGCCATGAACTTGAAGTTAGTAATGACCATCTGACTTGCTGTGGCCAATAAAATGAGAGCAACATGTCACTTCAGGGTGGAAGCATTTAATTGCATCTCTCAACTCTCTAGCACGGATTATTCCACGGTGATTGTGGGAATGTGAGGTGCAACAGTGAGCCATCCTGTAACAGACAAATGTCCTGTAGAGTTACGTCGACCTGCAGTAGACTTTGAATAAAGGAGAATAAATCTTTGTTGTGTTAACCCACCAAGACTATGGAGTTGTTTCTCTTATCAGCAGAACCTAGGGTAGCCTTACTGACAATACTGAACATGTACTAGATGTCTATTTTTGGTGGGTTAAATGAGATTTGTAAGGAAACAATAATGGCCCTTCCCAAAAAGTTTCTATAATTTAATTAAAGTATGTAGATTGGGAGTTAATGGGGCAAAGGGCTGAAAAAGTGCCTTTGGGGCCGATGCAGAGGAGCTTTGCATGCTAGAACCTGGGAGAGCACTGTGCGGCACCAACAGAGAGCCAGGGAAGCAGGAGCCGACCCCGGAGTGACATCTAGTTCTGTAATTCTCTAATGAATCCAGACTCCTACTAGGTAAGTGGTGAACACCAGAAAGAGAATAACACTCAAGATAAAAGGCTTATTGGAGTGTTCAGTTGACTCATTTTATATTTATTATTTAATATGTTGTTTTTATATTTCAAAAATAAGGATCCTCTATAATAAAGAGCTAATATGCAAATGATCATCACACCGTCACGCCCTCACGCCATCATGCCAAAGGCTCAGACACTCAACACTGGGGAGAGAGGAATGGGGACCAGCCAGGCACAAATGAGCTCACGAGAGAGCAATGGGGACCAGCCAGGCTGCAGTCTGGGAGAGGGACAAGGCGCCTGCCCCGTGGTCCTGGGCACCAGCAGCTGCACCTGCGCCTGTGGCCCGAGAGAGGGACAAGCTGCCCACCCTGCGGTCCTGGGTGCCAGCAGCTGGGGCTGTGGTCCGGGAGAGGGACAAGCCACCCGACCTGTGGTCCCAGGCGCCTGCTGCTGCGACTGGCCCAGGCGAAGCTGGCCCGGGTCCTGGGTGCCTGCGGCCGGCCAGAGGGAGGGAATCCTGGGTCCTGAGTGTGGGGCGAGGCAGAGGCAGTTAGGGGCAATCAGGCCAGCAGGGGAGCAGTTAGGGGTGATCAAGCCAGTAGGGGAGCAGTTAGGGGCAATCAGACAGGCAGGCAGAGGTGGTTAGGGGCCATCAGGCAGGCAGGCAGGCAGGCAGGCGAATGGTTAGGAGCCAGCAGTCCCGGGTTGCGAGAGGCAGTCAGACATCCCCCAAGGGGTCCCGGATTGGAGAGAGTGCAGGCCGGGTTGAGCCCTCCCCTCCGTGCACGAATTTCGTGCACTGTGCCTCTAGTATATTATATGGAAGAAACTTGATGTGAACTTTTAAGGTAAGATAAAACCTAAAAGTAATTTCATCCTTGTGGGCACAGGTTGGGCAATACCTCAAGACCCATGAGGCATCCATGCCCTCTTCTTTGTCATATGGGTGCTTCAGTCAAAATGCTAGTGTAATGAGTTGACCTTGATGTTAATCCCTTGTCTCTAAATATTACAAAGAAATGATCCCAATCACCTCCATTGCAATTCACTTTAGTTTGCATTATTACCTAAATTGTGACAATTTAGGCAATATTTGTAGCTAAAATATTTGTAGGGCTAAATCCATGTTCTTATATTTCTGTTTCAGTAGGTGAGATTTTAAGTTGTAGGAGAACATTCTGATAAAAATATTATTGCTTCCTTAAATATGTTTTCTATAAACTTCTTTCCTAAGAAACATGCCATGATCATGGTAAACACCAAACCCAAAACACATCAACTCTGCTACCCCAGAGAGATGGTACTGGGGAGCCATTCCTAGTCTGCCATATTGGTCTTAATTTGTAGGCATTTTATGAAAATTATTCATCTTATTTTATACAATACATTTAAAAAGCTGCAGAAGTTTAGAAAATATTAGTAAGAAGATGCACATGATTATAACTCATTTATTCAGTCAATATAGATTTCAAGACAGTTAGTGTTCTGAGTACTGGAGAAGAACAGTGAACAAACCAAGTTGCTGAACCTTCTAGTGCAGTGGTTCTCAACCTTGGCTGCAAATTAGAATCACCTGGGAATCTTTTTAAAATTCTGATTTCTGGGCCTCATCCTCTGGAAATTTTGTTTCTTTGTTATGGGTTGAGGCCACAACATTAGTAACAAAGAAACAGCATTTCCGGAGGATGAGGCCCAGAAATCAGGATTTTAAAAAGATTCCCAGGTGATTCTAATTTGCAGCCAAGGTTGCGAACCACTATTCTAGTGGGAGGAGATTGTCAAAGAACAAGTAAAAGCAAATATCAAGTGATTCTAAGAACTAGAAACAACCATGAAAACAATTAAGGGGATAGAAAATGACTGGAGAGGAGATTTATTATTTCAGATGCAGTGATCGATGGAAACAGGCAGAAATATTATTAAATTGACATTGATAAGATAGTATGCTATGTTTGTTGGCTGAGGGATGAATAATTGAACAGAAGAAATGCAAATTGGGGAACAAGTGAAAGTGGCTGTTGCTATTACAGCAAATAGTAGAATGACTCCAATATTCAGGTTTCTGTATATATGTA
>NW_005878412.1:0-7734 GCF_000147115.1 Myotis lucifugus | reverse complement strand
TGGCATAATTGATTACTAGGGTGCTATTCTGAGAATGTCCACAGGAGGGCCCTGTTGCAACACCTCCTGTATTAGGGTGATGTACTCAGAATTTGCACAAGAGGGCACTGTTGCAACTAACCTACTACTATGGTGCGATTATCAGAATGTCCACTAGAGGCACTATTACCACACCTCCCTCCAAGATCTAGAGCACTTGAGGTCTATCCTTTGGGTTTTCTTTTCAGACTGGCAGAATTCATTACTAGGGTGCTGTTCTCAGAATTTCCACAAGAGGGCATATTTCAACTGCCCTGCAGGGCAAGAGCCCTCTAGAACTGTCATTTGGGTTTTCTTTTCAGGCTGGCACAATTGATGACTAGGTTGCTGTTCTAAGGATGTCCACAAGAGGGCACTATTGCAACACCTCCCTTACTAGGGTGCTGCTCTCAGAATGTCCAGAAGAGGCACCATTGAAACCCCTCCCTGCAGGGCAGGAACCTTCTAGGTCTCTCAGTCGGGTTTTCTTGAAAAAATTATTCACAACTGAAATGGACACATTTAAAATGGACGCTTTCTGTGGTACCTTCGTGGCACTTTAGAATAAAATGTGTTTCTACCATAATTATCGTGCAAGTGAAATAGGTCCTTCTGATGCTTCAGTCATTAGACCTTTCCTACCTTCCAGTGAAGTTCAGCACATGCCCATTCATTACAGTTTGCTTGGAGTAGATAGTAACTAGTGAAGACTGGATAGAATTTGAATAGCTCACCTATTTTGCCCAAGTGTCTGTTTAGTATGCTTATGGAACAAATGTTCAGGCAACAGATGATACTGTACTTTGCCATCATTGAGAACCCAACATTTAAATAATTATAAATTCCCTTGCTCTGGCAATCTAATTATAGCCCTTAAGGGACTTCCCTTAGTGAATTTGCAGAAACAGGCATCCACAGAACCTAGCAGTGTAGACCTCAGCTACCCAAAGGGGCAGGAACTATACACTATGTAAAGGAGTGTGAACGTGTGGCTCTCAATGATGCTTTTTTTAAAGGGTTAGAACCCTTTTATTTTTTAATTGTGCTTTCTTTGTATTGGGTTTCCTTTCCTAGGCTGTTTCCAGAGGCGGTCAAAAAAAAGACCTGGGCAGAGCTGCTATAGAAAGATCTCTTAGCGCTGACAATGTTATTGGCATGCAACACACCAAAGCCATACTCTCTAAAGAAAATGAGGGCTTGTAACATCATGAGACCCTCCTCTACAAAAACTACAGAAATGCCACCTCTCCTTCTCAAAAGCAGTGGTAACAAGCAGTTAAAGAGATACAGGACGTCCCTGGCCGTCTAAACTTCAGGGGTTAGAGCATCAGCCCATTCACCTCAGGGTCCTGGGTTCGATTCCCAGCCAAGAGTGTGTAACTGGGCTGCAGGTTTGATCCCTGGCCCCAGTCCGGGCCCATGTAAGAGGCACCAGTTAATGTCTCTCTCATGTAGATATTTCTCTCTCTCTGTCCCTCCTCCCTCCCTGCCTTCTCCTGTCCCTCCCTCTCTTCATCTCTCCCTTCCCCCTCTCTCTATAAATCATTGGAAAAAAATGTCCTATGGTGAGGATTAGTAGGGAAAAAATACATAAATAAACAGGAGGTTTACCTCAAATCTTAGGGCAATTTTAAACTTTGCTATTGTGTGCTTTGGCATCCAAGGCACCCGTGCAGAAGTATAAATGCTACAGATTTATAAAACACCATGTAAAATTTAATTAGAAAACTTTATGGGAAAGATCCAAGATGGCTATGAAGGAAACGTGGGTAATCGCCGACTCGTACAATTATATCAAGATTGTATATAATTTAAATATAGATTTAATATGTATCCACAATTAAATCTAAAAATCAAAATAAAAGAAAAAGGATTCCAATGAACAAAATAAACCAATGAATAAAATAGAACCAGAAGAATGGAAACATGGAACAGACTGAAGAATCTCAGAGGCAAGGGGAATGTGGAGGTGGGAAGAGATGAACCAAAGGTCTTACATTCCTATATCCATTACCTATGGCAGTGGTTCTCAACCTCCTGGCCCTTTAAATACAGTTCCTCATGTTGTGACCCAACCATAAAATTATTTTCGTTGCTACTTCATAACTGTAATGTTGCTACTGTTGTGAATCGTCATGTAAATATCTGATATGCAGGATGGTCTTAGGTGACCTCTGTGAAAGGGTCGTTCTACCGCCAAAGGGGTCTCGACCCACAGGATGAGAACCGCTGACCTATGGATGCTGACAATAGGGTGGTGAAGGCCTGGGGCAGGGTGGGAACCAGGTGGATGGGGGCCATGGATGGGGAGGGGGACATCTGTAATACTCTCAACAAAAAAGATTTTTAAAAATAAAATAAAATGTAATTACACTTCTCTTAAACTTATTTAGTTTTGTAAGTTGTAAATAATAAGCTTTTAATTTTCCATTTCAGTCCCCTCTTGAAGATAGCAAAGACTGGCTTAAACAAAGAAGTTTAATATTTAAATATTAAACATTATATTTGTTTCAGCCATCATTGGATGAAACAAAATAGCTTAATATTTAAATATTAAACATATTGAACCTTTATGATTCATCCCTCCATGGCTGAAACAACAACAACAAAAAACACGTTTTAAATATTCAATGTTTTGTTTCAGCCACAATTGACCAAAAAGTATTAAGATTTTAATAGTAAACTATTTTGTTTTGGCCAATATTTGCATCAAGATGGGCCTGAAATAAACAATTAAAATTAAAAGCTTAATATTTAAAATTTATCAAATTAAATAAGTTTAAAAGAAATTTAAACTTTCAAATGATGTTTTGTAAATCAGTAGCATTTATACTTCTCCAAGAGCCAAAGCTTAAATTGTACTAAGACTTTGTACCTTGCATTTTCATAAAAATGTCCTCCTCTTTTAAAAATAGTTCTCTGAGGTGGAGATCCAAAGTGGTGGCCCACCTCTTCCCAGGACCAAACTGGAATTACAATTAAAATATACAGCAGCAATTTAAAACCATTTTCATCTCATGGAACACATAAACTACTTACAAAAATTCTGTGGCATACGAAAAAATGTATTTCCTGCCTATCTGACAAAAATAATAAGTATAATCTTTATCCATTCACCCCAAATGGCTATTGATTTGTTGGCTGTTGCCATTTTTTATTTGACAATCTAAGGGGAAAAACTAAATAGTCAGGTATTGCATGTTTTAAAATTGTTTGCAGCACACCGGTTAAAAATAATTGACCTAGAACAAAACTTAAGAACATATTAAACACACACACACACAAATATCCAGTGCCAATAATGTGAGATTCACAATGGTTGTCATCCAATAAAAAAAAAATACCAGGCAGGGAGCAGGAGCAGGGTAGAGGAGATCAATGGAAGAAAAAAAGGGACACCTGTGATATTTTCAGCAATAAAGATAAATTTTGAAAAATAAACATCATGCTTGTTTTGAAAAAAAGACATAAAAATAGGAGAAAGAAAGAAAGAAAGAAAAGAAAGAAAGAAAGAGAAAGAAAGAAAGAAAGAGAGAAAGAAAGAAAGAAAGAAAGAAAGAAAGAAAGAAAGAAAGAAAGAAAGAAAGAAAGAAAGGGAGGGAGGGAGGGAGGAAGGAAAGAAAGAAGAAAGAAAAGAGGAAGGAAGGAAGGAAGGAAGGAAGGAAGGAAGGAAGGAAGGAAGGAAGGAAGGAAGGAAGGAAGGAAGGAAGGAAGGAAAAAGAAGAAAACCTACCAAACAAAGAAGCATGGAAAATAGTATCTATATTGAAAAGAAAAATCAACCAATTGAACATGACATGACCCAGAAATAAGATGACAGCAGACAGGGACATTAAAGAGTTGTTAGAACCATATAAGAAAGTATGGGCATATTAAGGTGGGACAGGGAAGGAATAAAAAGACATGAATCAAACTCCCAGAGATGAAAGAACGCTTGAGATGAAAACACAGAATGGGATTAACAGTCGACTAAATACCATAGAAAGAAAAGATTAGTGAACATAAATTCATAACAGAAAACTACACAAAATAAGAGAGAAGACAAAGAAAAATAACAGAGCATCAGTGAACTATGGGCCAACTTAGAGCAGCCCAATCTATACTTATAATAGGGTAGTATGCAAGTTTGTCGGGACACCATCACGTAAGGACCGATCAGCAGTAGGGACAGGGCAGCGAGCTTCGAGCAGCGGAGAGCTACGGGATGGCGGGGCAGTGAGCTGTGTGCTGCTGAGAGCTACGGGATGGCTGGGCAGTGAGCTATGTGCAGCTGAGAGCTACAGGATGGCTGGGCAGTGAGCTATGTGCAGCAGAAAGCTACACGCGGCAGTGGGCGAGGCAGCCAGCTGAGGCAAGTGGCAGCAAGCTACTCGTGCACGGATTTATGTGCAGGGCCACTAGTGTATATATAATTGGAATCCCCAAAGCAGGGTGGAGGAGGAGGAAATGGTGATACAAATGTTTTTCAAAATATTAACCAAAAAGAAGACAGTGGAGCTACACCTATAAAGGGCTGAAGGAAAAATATTGGCAACATAGAAATCTTTCAATGATACAGACTTTTCTGTTATATAAAACCTGAGAATATTCCTCCCCTGCAAAGCTGCACCACAAAATTGTGAAAAGAAGTCCCTCCCACAGAAGAATGATGGGAACCAAAGAAATCTGATACTACTCGAGAGAATGAAGGTCTCCAGAAACAATAACTAGATGGGTAAATATAAAGTCATTTTCTCATTTGAAAATGGCACTAAAATAAGAAAAATAAATGGGTTCGCTTTATCCGCTTCCTCGCCAACACTTGCATGATAAAAAGTTCTGGAAATGGATAGTGGTGACGGTTGCACAGCATTATAAATATGTTTAGTGCCACTGAATTATACACTTAACAAGGACTAAATGGTAGCTCTTTTTTACTTTAATTTTATTGTTGACACTTTCACAGCTGTCCCCGTTCTCCCCCTCTTTGCCCACCTCCACCCAGCCCTAGCCTCCATTCCTTCTGGCCATCTCCACCCTGTTGTCTGTGTCAATGGGTTATGCATATATGTCCTTAGGTTAATACCTTCATCTTCTTTCATCCAGTGCTGCCTCCCCCCACCCCTCTGCCAGCTGTCAGTCTGTTCCACGTACCCATGCCTCTGTTTCTATTGTGTTCATCAGTTCATTTTGTTCATTAGATTCCACACGTAAGTGAGATCATATGGTATTCGTCTTCCTCTAACTGGCTCATTTCACCTAGCGTACTAATCTCCAGGTCCACCCATGCTGTCGCAAAAGGTAAGACATCCTTCTTTTTATGGCATGTCGTGTCCCATTGTGTAAATGTACCAAAACACTTTTATCCACTCATCTACTGAGGGGCACCTGGGCTGTTGCCACATCTTGGCTACTGCAAACATCACTGCTATGAACAGAGGGTGCATGTATTCTTTTGAAGTGGAGTTTCAGGAGTTTTAGGATATATTCCCACAAATGGGATCACTGGGTCAAGAGGTAGTTCCATTTTTAATTTTTTTAGGAAACTCCATATGCTTTCCACAGTGACTGCATCAGTCTGCATTTCCTCTGACAGTTCACAAGGGTTCCCTCTTATCCACAGCCCTACCAACACTTGTTTGTTGATTTATTCATGGTAGCCATTCTGGCAGGTGTAATGTGGTACATCATTATGGTTTTTCATGGTGGCAAAAGATGATTTGACATTGGGTGGTGGGCACACAATGAAATATACAGATCATGTATCATAGATTCGTATACGTGAAATCTACATGATCCTAGTAACCCATATCACCCCAATAAATTTAATAAAAAATAAAATACAAACCCCTAGATAAAGCCTAAGGACATAATCAACCCTATAAAAATGTATGCAAAAAATATCTCCTAGATAGCTTTCACAATAAAAATTGAAGCAATCTAAACATGCAATATGAAGTAAATGGTATATCCATGAGAAATATTATGTAATCACTTAAATTTTATCTAGAACAAGTTTTAATGTTATGGGGAAATAATTATACCAAAATGTAAATTTATAACATAAAGGGTACACTACATTGTATTTCTCTCTAAATTCGCCGCCAGAAGAACATGCTGTACAGCAAGAACTGGAAGGGTATGTACTAAAATGTTAATCATCATTCAGGGTACTGAGACTATGCATATTGTTTCTTCTTTTCTATATTTAAGAATTTGTCTCAAATAAGAAAGACGTATTATTTTGAGAATTAGAAAAAAGTTAAAAACTAGAAAAACATTTCTATGAAAAAAATGTATTCATACAGAAGCTCAAAAATCTACAAAAATGTATGCATTTATGATCTAAACAAAATCCATTAGATGGTTTTAAATATACTCTTATGAGAGTTGCATAATTCAGTTCCCATCACCCCTACAGGTAATTTATTGCAAAGGATAACAATCAAAAAACTTGAAACTTAACTGCAATTTTTTGTTTCAATTTGAATCCATTACAAATTAGTGAGTTGTACCAATATGTCTATTTATATCACATTCTAACTCTTTCTTTTACTGAGCAACCAATTCCTTTCATCTTTACCTTGTTGTGTTTTCTTATTTATTGTCTCTTGATTATTTTATTCTCTATCATCTCAAGTTCTCCGGGTGCCAATCTCCAATTTATTGTGTCCCGACTGTACCTCATGGTGGATCATTTCCTCACACGGTCTATAGATTTAATTGTGAGCACATCTTTAGCAAGGTGCATTGTTGTTGTTGTTGTTTGGTTTTTTTTGTTGTTGTTTTTTGTTTTTCAGATATTCCATGTGCCTTGACTCATAAAAGTGTACCCTAAAGAGATTGTGCATCTGCTTCTGTCACAGCTCTTGGGAATTTCATCCCATTCAGTTCCCATTTTTATACTAATATCTGTCCTTCAGAATTTCAAACCATATGACCAGTACTGGTTCAGATCTTACACCTTTGCGTGGAGTTTTAATTTCTCAGAGGAGACCCCTTCTTATGCACAAAGCTCCTAAGGCACAAACTCTTTTAGACCCTGGATGTGGTCTGTCTAGTGCTCTTGTCACAGAGGGGCCAGCTCTCCCAGGGTGCTGCTCTTAACCAGCGGTCTGAGTTCCGGCCACTTGCCTGGTGTGAGCCCTCATTGTGGCCTCCATCCTGGTATGGACACTAGAGTTCCAGCCCATGGTCATTCGGACCTCTGTCTGCATCAGTGCACGCGGGGATTCTTGGACATCATTTCATACGGGTATAACTGTAGTTTTGAGTTCCATCCTCTGTTATGACCCCCAGGTGTTTCTTTTCAGAAAACAAACTTGCTGCATTCTATCCAGAATCCTACTGTTGGGAGTGGGAGCAGTTCTGCTCTTGAAGCTTTTGGAGTGGGGAGCGTGGCCTCAGCTGCATTTTGAGTTCAAAAGTTTCCTAAACAGGACTCTCAGACCATGTTATTAGCACAATTGGTGTGTTGCCGTCTGTTCTGAGGAGGTGCACAGACATTAGCCATTAACACCTCCTAGAGCATCAAAGTTTTCAGTTTTTACCTTTTAAAGTAAATACAAATCTCTTCCTATTTGATAACACGATTCTCACTTTATGAAATTCTGTATGTGTAGAAATGTTTTAAATATCTTATCTTTCATGTCTGTTGAGTTTGGCAAAAAAAAGAAAGCTAGGAAGTAGGAGGTTACTCTGGACTGTCATCATCACCCTCTTAGGTGTCATCGGAAG
>NW_005878411.1:0-7735 GCF_000147115.1 Myotis lucifugus | reverse complement strand
AATACCACTTGCAGGCACACACATACAACGTGATTGAAACTTCGTGACCCATGAGCAGAAGTCGGTATTTTGTGGAAGAGCCACACTCAAGGGGCCAAAGAGCCGCATGTGGCTTGCGAGCCACAGTTTGCAGACCACTGGTCTAGCCTATTGCTTCTAGGCTACAAAACCATAAGCAGTTACTGTACTGAATACAATTGTAACACAGTGGTAAATATTTATGTAGTTAAACATAGAAAAGGTACAGTGGAAGCCATGAGTGGAAACGTTTATCAAGTAAATTTGCCTGGGCTCTGTGATTGATTGCATAGCGGTGAGGTTTTAGGGAAATTAAGTTTTGATGATGACTTACAGATGTATGGCCTAAGAAAGTGAGAAAACAGGCTCAAAATCTGAGTTAGGGAATACACAAGAAATATTTGGGATGGCTAAAAGGAATATAACTTCAAACAAAATAGCACCCATTGCCACCAAGTCTCACATCCTCTAACTCAGGTAAAAGAAGGCCAATCCAGCCAGGTGGCTTTTAGGAGCAGCTTATCATTTTATTATAATGTTGGATCTTGTAGAATTGCCTTTAAGCTTGGATAACTTACACGAACAAAATTCACACTAACAGTACTCACAAGAGAATGACTATGAATGTACATGGCAATCAATGAATTTACTCTGAATACTAACTAGAGAGCCAGAATCTTGTGTCAACCTTATCAGAAATGTTTCTTCCTATAGAAAAACGACTTAGGAATATTAATAATGTGGAGATACTAAGTAATAATAAAGCAAAGAGAATCTTGATGCCCGTGTCTCACATATGTAATTAAGCATCGTTACATATGTGTAGGGATTGATTGGCATCACACATTTTGGAATTAGATGACTGCTACTGAACTCTGACCAGGCTGCTAAAATAGTATGGAATCCTAAGTAAATCCAATCACTACTCTAAGTCTAAGGAAACTAAGTTTTCTCACCTGCAAAATAAATATAATAAATCTTCTTCCCTTGTAGACTTAGGAGGATTAAATAAGAAAGTGCTTGTATAGTGTTTAATCCAGGGTTTGGTATATTACTGATGAGCAATAAACTGCCATTGGAGTTCAGGAAAGCCAATTGGTTAATTCAATGATGCATGGTAGTGCTAAGACCAGAAACCACTGCCCTGTTCCTACATCTAGACCTGCCTCTGCTCTCTCACACAGAGCCAAGCTGTGCCTCCAAATGACCCCTTAATAAAGCAAATGTGCTAAAACAGGAAATGAGAAGACTTTTATGAAAAATGCCAAAACTTATCTTCCCAGAGATCCACAAATTGGTCAGTATTTCTTACTTTGCTATGCCCAAATATCTAGGGATTGCTTATTTTATTTCATCTGACTCTAAAACTCAAATGCACATTTAGAAATAAATTTTCTTGAAGACTTTAATACCCCACTGACATCACTGGGTAAATCTTCTAGACAAAATAATCAACAAGGAAACAGTAATCCTAAATGACTCACTAGATCAGATGGAACTAATTGACATCGTCAGAACATTTTACCCCAAAGCTATGAAATATACATTATTCTCAAGTGCACATGTGACATTTTCAAAGATAGACCACATGTTAAGACATAGACTAAGTCTCTACAAATTCAAGAAGATTGAAATCATATCAAGCATCTCCTTAGACCACAATGGCGTTAAATTAAAAATCAGCTACAATAAAAAAACACAAAAACAATCAAATACGTGGAGGCTAAATAGCATGATATTAAAAAATGAAGGGGTCACCAACGAGGTCAAAGAATAATGCCCAAACCGGTTTGGCTCAGTCGATAGAGCGTCGGCCTGTGGACTGAAAGGTCCCGGGTTTGATTCCGGTCGAGGGCATGTACCTGGGTTGCGGGCACATCCCCAGTGGGAGATGTGCAGGAGGCAGCTGATCGATGTTTCTCTCTCATCGATGTTTCTAACTCTCTATCTCTCTCCCTTCCTCTCTGTAAAAAATCAATAAAAAATATATTTAAAGAATAAATAAAAAACATCCTGTAACCAAAGGAAAATGAACACACAAACAATCCAAAATCTATGAGACACAGTGAAAGCAGTCCTAAGAGGGAAGTTCATAGCACTATAGGCCTACCTCAAAAAAGAAGAAAAACTGGTATGGAAAAGAGTTATGTAACACTACAACTTAAAGGATTAGAAAGAGAACAAGAAAAGCCCAGAGTAAGTAGAAAGAAGGAAATAAATAAAGATCACAGCAGAAATAAATGACATAGAGAATGAAAAAAATATAAAAGATCAATAAAACCAAGAGCTGGTTCTTTGAAAGGATAAAAAAAATGGATGAACCTCTAGCCAGACTCACTAGGAAATAAAGAGAAAGGACCCAAATAAACAAAACCAGAAATGAAAGAGGTAAAGTAACAAAAGACCGCTCAAGAAATATGAAGGATCATAAAAAGAAATAATAATACTATCAATGACTTTACTCCAACAAATGAGACAACCTGGACGAAATGGACATATTCCTAGAAAAAAAAACAACCTTCCAAAACTCAATCAGGAAGAATCAGAAAACCTGAATAGGCTGATAACTACTGATGAAATTGAAGCAGTAATAATAATAATAATAATATTAATAATAATAATAATAAAACTTCCAGGAAACAAAAGCCCTGGTCCAGACGGTTTCACAGGGGAGTTTTACCAAATATTCAAAGAAAAATGAATACTTATTCTCCTCAAACTATTCCAAAAAATTCAAAAGGATGGAGCAATCCGGCAAGAAGGAGAGATAAAAGGCATCCAAATTGGAAAGGATGAAGTAAAACTCTCATTATTCGTAGATGACATGATATTGTACATAGAAAACATCAAAGACTTCATCAAAAAACTACTAGATTTAATATATGAATTTGGAAATGTAACAGGATACAAAATTAAGACTCAAAAATCCATGGCATTTTCATACACCCATAGTGAATCCTCAGAAGGAGAAACTAAAAACAACAACAAAAAACAACATCGATGTATCTCTCTCTCTCTCTCTCCTCCTCCCTTTCATTGTCTAAACCAGTGATTCCCAAAGTGGGCGCTACCGCCCCCTGGTGGGCGCTGCAGCGATCCAGCGGGCGGTGATGGCCACTGGTGCATTTGTTTTAACTTTTTTTGTATTACCTTTCTATTCTGAGTTCAATAAATAGTTTCATAATTTCAAACTTCAATGTTTCTAATTTACACCTTTCTTTACTATATTTTACGAAAATGGTAGAAACATTAATACATATATCTTTCTGTTTAATTGCTATTAAAATTAAAAAAAATTAATTTCCAGGGGACGCTGAGTAATATTTTTTTCTGGAAAGGGGGCGGTAGGCCAAATAAGTTTGGGAACCACTGGTCTAAACATTCAATGGAAAAATATCCTTAGGTGAGAATTAGAAAAAAAAAAAGGAGTATGTCCAGGTGTGTGGAAGAGATTATCATTTGACAGTAGAATGAGAAAGATCACTCCTGTTAATGTCCATGAGCATCATCCAATCATTTGAGGGCATCAATAGAACAAAAAGAAAGAAAAAGGGCAAATTTGCTTTTCCACTTGAGCTGGAACACCCACCTTCTTCTGCCTTCAATCATTGGTGCTCCTGGTTCTCAGACTTTCAAACTCACACCTGGATTTATAGCATTGCTCCCCATCTTCCCTGATTCTCAGGGCTTTAGACTCACACTAAATTGTACCACCAACTTTTTTTTTTAAATATATTTTATTGATTTTTTACAGAGAGGAAGGGAGAGAGATAGAGAGTTAGAAACATCGATGAGAGAGAAACATCGATCAGCTGCCTCCTGCACATCTCCCACTGGGGATGTGCCCGCAACCAAGGTACATGCCCTTGACCGGAATCGAACCCGGGACCCTTCAGTCCGCAGGCCGACGCTCTATCCACTGAGCCAAACCGGTTTCGGCAAGTACCACCAACTTTATCTTCCTGGTTCTGCAGGTTGCAGATGGCACACTGTGAAACTTCTTAACCTCTGTAACTGTGTGTGTGTGTGTGTGTGTGTGTGTGTGTGTGTGTGTGTGTGTGTTCTCCTGTTGGTGCTGTTAGTTCTGTTTCTCTGGAAAACCCTGACTAATACAGATTTTGTTACTGGGAAGTGGGATGCTTCACCACTGTAGTAAACACCAAAAATGTGAAGATGACTTTGGAATTGGCTAATGGAAAGTGGCAGGAAGAATTTCGAGAAGAATGAGAGAAAAAGCCTAGATTGTCTTTAAAGAGACCATTGGTAGAAAAATAGACATTAAATGTCATTCTGCAGAGGTCTCAGAATGAAGTGGCCCAGAAGATAAAGAAGGCTTCTATACACATGTCATCATAAATGAGATGTTAGTAGAAATATGAACATTAAAGTGCTTCTGTTAAGATGTTAGAAGAAAATGAGACGATGTTACTCGTCCCTGGAAAAAGGACAATCATTGTTATAGAGAACCAGGAAACGTGGCTATGTTCTTTTCTATTGTTGGGTGGAAGGTAGAATTGGTCCTTGATGAACTTGGATATTTAGCTGATGACATGTTGCAGAGGACAGTGGAACCTATGACACGCGTGTCAGAGGTGACAGGCGAACTCATTTTTTTGGTTGATTTTTCTTTCTTAAATGGCATTTAAATATATAAAATAGATATCAAAAATATAAGTCTTTGTTTTACTATGGTTGCAAATATCAAAACATTTCTATATGTGACACGGCACCAGAGTTAAGTTAGGGTTTTTCAAAATGCTGACACGCCGAGCTCAAAAGGTTCGCCATCACTGGTCTAGTCTAATTCTCCTTGTTCCTTATTTTAAAATGTGAGGAAAGAGATAAATTGAAAAGGAAACAGTTAAACAGAAAAAAAGAAAGGAAGAAAGGAATGGGGGGAGGGAGGGAACGAGGGATGGAGGGAGGGACAAGAACTTGGTTGTTTGGAAAATCTTAGCCTTTCCAGATTGAAAAAAAGCTAGAATATGCTTTTGAAAAATCGAAAATGAGGTTGAGAAACATTTTGTAGTAGAAATTAGTTACATGATAATAAATTTAATCTAGGCTAAATGCAGGCATAAATATCTAGGAATAATGTGTGGAGAACCCCCTTGTCTGATAGCATAAAACCATTGATATATATATGGTACAACAAGATTTTCAAGAGCTTTATTCCAGCAGAAACACTGGAAGCTTGGACTGAAAGGCACAGTGACGAACTGGCACCTTCCCAGCATGGGTTACCCTTCCAGAAAAAAAGAATTATACCAAGAGCAGTGCTGAAGATGCAGAGGCAGAAGCCAGATAGGATGTGCCCACAGGCTAGAACACTAAGCACCAGATTATTTGTCTCTGGCCTTGAACCTCAGAAGAATTTGCTTTGCTAGATTTCAAATGTGTTTGGCAATGGCAACCCTTTTGTTTCTTCCAGTTTCTACCTATGTGAATGGGGATGCCCATCCTACGTTTGTCCCACAATTGTATTTTACAAACAAGCAACTTGTTTTCCAGTTTTATAGGATCACAGATGGAAAAAAATTTGCTCAGGATGGACCATCTCCATGATCCCTTCTATATCAGAGTTAGATGATGAGTTGGAACTTTTTGAATTGTTTATACTTAGATGAAATTTTGGTTTTAGAGTTGATGCTTGTATAACTTAAAACTTTTATGCACAGTAGGGTCATATCAAAATATTTTATACATGAACAAATGTGAATTTGAGGGGGAGCACATGGAGCCAACTGAAGTGGGTTAATGGTACCCACAATCCCCAAAAATTCATGTCTATTCTGCAACTAAGAATGTGTTCTTATTTGAAAATTGAGTTGTTGCAGAAATAATTAAAGATAGAGATGAGGTAATACCAGTTTAGGGTAGGCTCTTATTTCAATGGGAATGTCTTAAAAAGTAAAAGAAAGGGACACAGAGAAACAAAAAATAAGGTGATGTGAATATGGAGGCAGAAATTTTACTGATGCCCTTATAACCAAGTAGTGACAATGATTGTTAGCAACCACCAGAAGTTAGGAGCATGGAATAGTTTCATGTACTATCTCTTTAGAATGAACTGACCCTGTTGATTGCTTGATTTCAATATTCTGCCTTACAAACTAAGAAAAGATAAATTTCTGTTATTTTAAGCCACCGCATTTGTGATAACTTATTGTAGCAGCTCCAAAAACATAACATCCTATATAATAAAAGGCTAATATGCAAATTGTCCCCTCAGGAGTTTGACCAACTGGGAGTTCAACCACTTGCTATGACGTGCGCTGACTACCAGGGGGCAGAACGGAACGAAGGAAGGCCAGCCTAGGCCTAGGGACCCTACCTTTGCACGAATTTTGTGCACTGGGCCTCTAGTATGTATGTATGTATGTATATATATACTGAGTGGCCAGATTATTATGACCACCTGACGTGAAGTTTGTAGGCAAATTAGCTGTAATTTTGTGCTGAAGTTGCTAGAGGGCCAGACCACTACAAATAGGGAAGCAGGTTGTTTACCACGACAGTTGAAATGATTTTTTTCTGAAGATATGGGTAAACAATGCAATTTAACAGCCTTTGAACGTGGGATACATTTGAACGTGAGTGGCCAGATTATTATGACCACCTGACGTTTGTAGGCAAATTAGCCATACACTGCATCGTATGGGATATGGAAGCCGAAGGTCTGTTTGAACACCTTTGCTGTCTGCAGTTACCAAGATAAAACATCTCCAATTTGCACAGGAACACAAGGATTGGACAGTCGAGCATTGGAAAAAAGTCATGTGGTCTGATGAATCATGTTTCCAGTTGCATCATGCAGATGGCAGAGTGAGAAGTTGGCAGAAACAGCATGAAAGCATGCACCCTCCCATGCATGAGTACAACCCTTCAAGCTGGTGGGGGCAGTGTTATGGTTTGGGGCATGTTTTCCTGGCATGATTTGGGCCTTTTAATTCATGTGGAACAACATCTGAATAGCACAACATACCTAAGTATCGTTGCTGATCAAGTTCATACTATCATGTTGATGGCATATCCCAATGGCTTCTTCCAACAAGACAATGCGCCATGCCACGGTGCTCATATTGTGCAGGAGTGGTTTCAAGAACATGAGGAAGACTTTACTTTGCTTAGGTGGCCCCCACAATCACCAGATCTCAATCCAATTGAGCATTTGTGGGATGAAGTTAAAAGAGTCATCAGGCAGCTGGTTCCACAACCATCAAATCTCACAGAACTGGACAGTGCTGTTCATCAGGCATGGTGTCAGATTCCTCTCATCACCTTTCAACATCTTGTGGAGTCAATGCCAAGAAGAATCGTGGCAGTATTGAAGGCAAAAGG
Organism: Myotis lucifugus; assembly: GCF_000147115.1. NCBI lineage: Eukaryota > Metazoa > Chordata > Mammalia > Chiroptera > Vespertilionidae > Myotis > Myotis lucifugus. Next base: position 376 of record NW_005878411.1, on the reverse strand, counting down.
TGGCCCAATGAAGTACTGATGGGGTGGTCATAATAATCTGGCCACTCAATATATATATATGTGTGTGTGTATGTATATATCCCACCTTCAAAGGCTTTTAAATCATGTTGTTTACCCATATCTTCAGAAAAAAATCACGTCTACTGTCATGATAAAAAACCTGCTTCCCATGTAGAAATGGTTTGAAACCACAACTCTCTCACCCTTATTGAGGGTAAAATGTAGTTGATAGAAGAAATTACTATAATACAGATCTAATGTGTTACAGTTATCACATTATGGACCAAAATGGAAAGATAGGTTTGAGAAGTTATTCAGAAGCCTTGATGTTTTAAAAACTGGAAATATTTTAAAGACTTATTCCTAATAGTAATTC
>NW_005878410.1:0-7736 GCF_000147115.1 Myotis lucifugus | reverse complement strand
AGACCAACTGAAGGAATTATATGCATGCATATAAGATTAACCAATGGACACAAGACACGGGGCGGGGGGGGGCGGGGGGTAGGGGCTGGGGGAATGTCAAGGAGGGGAAAAAAGGAGACATATGTAATACTCTTTGTAATACTTTAAGAAATAAAAATTATTAAAATATAAAAAAAAAGAAAGGAAAGTTTTGGCTTAGTCATGGTCATTTTTAAGGGGTTCTGACCTTTAAGTTAAATGTCAGTAACATGGTTGTGATATAAAGATCTGCCTTAATTTTGTGCCTTAACTTTTAATTTTTTTTTTAACAAAAGTAACAACCATATAATAGCTAAGGCAATTTTAGTGTTATTGACTTATTGTTTTAGCAGCTGAAAGCTTAGCTTTCTCCCTCCAGTGTGGTCTTCTTTCCCTCCTTCTGTTCTCCCAACATGTATCATGGTTGTTAGTAAATCTGAATCAGTGTTTCTGTTATCATGACTATGCAAATGTTTGTTATCGTTGAGCCCTCTAGTTCTCTGGCTGTGCCTTTTTCTTGTATACCCTTCATTCTTTTGATCAAAAAATGTATACGCACTCTGCATGATTATGTTGGTGTTTATTAACTTACTTGAGGCCCCGTGCCTGTGATTCAGGCCCTGGTGGGGGGAGAGGCCTGTGGGGATAGGCCCGCTGTGGGAGCCGCCAAGCGGCACTCCCATTGTGGGAGTGCACTGACCACCAGGGTGCAGCTCCAGCATTGAGCGCCTGCCCCCCGCTGGTCAGTGCACATCATAGCGACTGGTCATTCCACCGTTTGGTCGTTTTGCACATTAGGCTTTTATTATATAGGATAGTTCATTTTCAAAATTTGAAAGAATCTTCAGAAGTGAATAATTTTGTGAATACCTCTTTTCAAATTGATGACCATTCTGGTCCAGGCACTGCTAACAAAACTAAGCAGGGGAATTGCAAATGTCAAGAATTAATATTGTAGTCGATATTTGTGTGCCCTCAATTTGTCACCTATTGCTGGTTTTCTCTCTCCCAATTAAAAAAAGTCTAGTCAGAGATTAGAATAAGTTTTCTTTATTCAAAGCATAGTCTGACTTTACCTATTATTTTGAATCAATTAAACCTGAAAAGGAGTGAAAATTGAGTTATCATCTGTTAAAATGTGTATTCATTTTTGGGACCCCCTGGATTACTGAAATTTGAGCACTGCTACACTTCTTCAGAATAATCCAAACCCCTCTTCCTCATCAACATGATCTCACATAGTCAAAGGCAGCAGGTAGGCTGGTCTCTCTGATTTCAGAAATAACTGCTTTATATCTAACAATCTAGTAACTTGGCAGAGAAAGATGACTGTTGGCAAAAACTCTACATTTATGCTACATTAACATAATACCTAGTAAGTTTTCATTTTTATGTAGTGGAATTAATTTTTTTAGTGTATTCACTTCTTCTTTTCTACTTTTTTCCCGAACATGCTGTGACATTTGTCACAGGCCTGTCAAAAATATTTTCCACGTAGTGACCACATTTGTTCCATTTCTTATTGGAAGCCATCTCCCTAGCCTTTTGTTATCCTCCTCTACTATGCACTTGTTTTCTGAAGGCCTGCTCTGTGTCTGCTTTTAAGCATATTTCTTTAAAGTCATCTGGGATCTCACATACTGTTCTCTTATGTTGGATCCCCGATTTCTTAGATCAGTGATTTTCAACCTTTTTCATCTCATGGCATGCATAAACTAATGACTAAAATTCTGTGACACACTAAAAAAATATGTGTTTTACCAATCTAAAAAAAAAGTATAATTGTGATTCATTCACACTTGGCATCTATTGTGGTGTTGGTTGTTGTCATTTTGTTTTTTGACAATGTAAGGGAAAAGGTCAGTGCCCCTGCCCAAATAGTCAGGAATTGCATTTTGTAAACAATTCTTGCCGCACACCAGTGTGCTGGGTGGTACACTGGTTGAAAATCTTTGTCCCGTGTTTATGTTTTCCTCCGTATTGTTATTCTCCTTTGTTTCACTGAAGCACTTTTTCCTGGGAAAGGATACATGGGCAGAAATTGTTTGAAGATCTAGCCTCTCTGAAATGCCTCCTACTTAACAAAGCAGAGAATTCTAGGTTGAAATTAATTTTTGCAGTTCCAAAGACATTTCTACTGTTTTCTCTTCTCATTATAGTGTTGCTCTCAAATATATTGGCAATGTATGATACATTGTATATTTGCAATTTCAGTAATTTCCTCCACCCTTTCTTCTCTGGAAATGTTTAGAAGCTAATCCATTCCTGGGATTCTGAAATTTGATGTTATGTTTTGGTATGCACCTTTTCATTTTATTGTGGCCATCAAGACTCCAGGTCTTATCTACTTTCAGGGGATATTTTTGTTTCTTTTATACATTCTTTATTCCTTCTTTTTCCTAACATTCCCATTACTCAGACATTGGAACTCTTAGACCAGTATTCCTGGACAAATCTCTAAATATTTCCCCCCTCTTATTTTCCATTTTTTCTTTTTCTGCTTCGTAGAGGTTTCCTTGACTTTGTTCACCAACCTCCTTTTTTAAAAATTTTTTATTGATTTCATAGAGGAATGGAAAAATAGAAACATCAATGATAAAAGATAATCATTGATCAGCTGCTTTCTGCACGACCCCTACTGGGGATTGAGCCCGCAACCTGGGCATGTGCCCTTAACCAGAATCAAGCCTGGGACCCTTCGGTCCGCAGGCCAATGCTCTATCCACTGAACCAAATTGGCTAGGGGCACCAATACTTTATAATTCTGTTTTGTTTATCTAGTTTTTAATTGATAGTGTTCTCTTATATCCTGTCATTTTTTATAGCATTTCATTCTTTTACCAATGCAATGTTTTGCTTTTCTGAAGTTTATTTATTTATTTATTTGTTTGTTTGTTTACTAGAGACCTGGTGTACAAAGTTGTGCTCAGGTGGGGTCCCTCGGTGTTTGGGACTGATTGGGGGGGGTGCGGCTTGCAGAAGGGAGGGACCTTGGGAAGTTGGCCAGCCAGCCCCCCCTTATTGCCAGCAGCAAGCAAGGCACGGTTAAGGCACTGCCAATTCCATGAGGAATCTGGCTCCCTCCTCACTCCTGTCTGGGTCTGGGGTGAGGGTGAACCAGATTTGAGGATGTCAGGGCCCCAGCTGCAAGGTCTGGGTCAGTGCGCATCATAGCTACAGGATAGTCGTCCAGTTGTTCCGGTTGTTGGGCTTTTATATAGAGAAAATTTTAATCTTGACCTGAAGATAGTTTTCTATTGCTTTTCAGAGAGAGTAGAAGAATGGGAGGTTGGAAGCGGAAGAGGAGATAGAGAGAGAGAGAGAGAGAGAGAGAGAGAGAAACAACTATGTGAGAAATACATCCACTGACTGCCTCTCAAATGTTCCCCAACCAGGGGAAGGGAGTGAATATAAAACCCAGGTACTTGCCCTTGACTAGGAACCAAACCCTAGACCTTTTGGTGCAAAGGCCAATGCTCTAACTACTGAACTCACTGGCCAAAGGAATACTGGATCAGGGTGGAGGAAGCCTGCAGGGTGGAAGGGCCACTGGGGCAGGGGCTGTGGGGTTTGCAAGCTGGCCCTGCCCCCAAACTGAGTGGAGGTCCCCAATGGGGGCAGGGTTTACCTGGGCGAGGGGTCTGGGGCAGTTTGCAGGATGACCATGCCCCCAATTGGGGTGGGGGTCCCTGCTTGGTGGCGGGACTGGTCTGGGTGAGGGGCTGAGGGTAGTTTTCAGGCCAGCCACAATCCCAATTGGGTTGGGGTCCCCACTGGGGGCGGAGCCGGCCTGGGTGAGGGGCCTAGGTGGTTTGCAAGCTGACCTCATCTCCAATCAGGTTGGGGGGTCCCTGCTGGGGGTGGGGCTGGCCTAGGCAAGGGTCCTGGGGTAGTTTACAGGCCATCCAAGTCCCCTGCTTTGTCAGGACAGTCCTGTGGAAGATGTCCGGTCTAATTAGCATATTATTCTTTTATTAATATAGACTAGAGGCCCGGTGCACAAAAATTTGTGCACTCGGGGGATGGGGGGGGGGTCCCTCAGCCCGGCCTGTGCCCTCTTGCTGTCTGGGACCCCTCGAGAGATAACGACCTGCTGGCTTAGGCCTGCTCCCGGGTGGCAGAGGGCAGGACCAATCCCTAGGTGCAGGCCCTGGTCGGGCTCAGAGCATGGCTGATTGGGGAGTTGGAGCGCTGCCCCCTGTCATGCACAGAGCAGGGCGGAATCGGGGGGTTGGGGCGCCACACCCTGTCACACTCAGGGCAGTTCTGATGGGGACTTTATGGCTCTACCCTGTCAGACACAGAGCAGGGCCGATCAGGGGGTTGGGGCACCGCACCCGGTTACACACAGAGCCGCAGGGCAATCAGGTGGTTGGGGAGCTCCCCCCTATCAGGCACAGAGCAGGGCTGATCAGGGGGTTGGGGCACCTTCCCCTGTCACAAACAGAGCGGGGCGATCAGGGGGTTTGGGCGCTGCCCCCTGTCACGCTGATCCCATTGCCTGGAGGCCTCTCAGCTCCACTGATCCTGGTCCTGGGAGGCATATTACCTTTTTACTATATAGGATAGAGGCCTGGTGCATGGGTGGGGGCCGGCTGGTTTGCCCTGAAGGGTGTCCTGGATCAGGGTGGGGGTCCACACTGGGGTTCCTGGCCAGTCTGGGTGAGGGGCTGAGGGCTCTTTTCAGGCTGGCAGGTGACTGAAGCTCCCAACCGCTCCTTTTTTCTTTTTTTTTTTTAATTCTGGGCCAGCTTTAGCTCTGAGGCTTGGCTCCAGCTCTTAGGCCTCAGCTGCTGAAAGCAGGTATCTTGCTTGTTTGGGTTCTATCATCGAAACACTGTTTCAACTCTAGCTCTGAGATCCCGGCTGGCTGAAAGCAGGTTTCTGGAGTTTGTTTAGCTTCTATATTTGTAACAATGTTTCAAACTGCAAGCTCAGAGGCCAGCAGCAGCAGGCAGGGAACGTTGGAGTCCTCCATCATTGAAGCAAGCAAGCCTCATGTTTGCTTCAAGCTGCCTGGCTTCCGGCCGCCATCTTGGCTGGCCGTTTATTTGCACATCGCCCTGATTAGCCAATGGGAAGGGTAGCGGAGGTATGGCTAATTACCGTGTTTCTCTTTTATTAGATAGGATAGGACAACCCATTTGCTGATACCACAGATTCTAAATTGTTCTATGAAAGTAATAACTAAGAAATATGATGTTCTTAGCATGTAGATTTTAGGAAATGCTTTCAATCTGCTTTTTGTTTATAAGTTCAGATTTTTTAAATTAAATTCATTGGGGTGACATTGATTAAAATCCTTATTTAGATTTCAAGTTTACATGTCTCTGATACATGATCGCTACATTGCATTGTGTGTCCACCACCTAAAGTCAAATAATCTTCCCTCAGCATATATTTGGTCCCCTTTACCCTTTACTTACCCCCACACCCCTTCCCTCTGGTAAACACCATACTGTTGTCTATGTCTATGAGTTTTAGTTTTATTTTCCACATATGAGTGAGAGCAAATTCTTCTTAGCTTTTTCTGTCTGACTTCATTTAGCATATAATACCCATGTTGTGACAAATGGCTGTACTTCCTCCTTTCTTATGGCTGAGTAGTAGCATCATACACATACACACACACACACACACACACACACACACACAAATGCACACGCACACCACATCTTCTTTATCCAAACATTTACTGAATGACACTTTATTTTCATGTTTTGGCCATCAGGAATAATGTTACAATGAACATATATCTTTGCAAATAAATGTTTTTTTCAATTTTTCTGGTAGATAACCAAAAGAGGGGTTGTCGGATCATATGGTAATTCTATTCTTGTTTTTGTGAGGTAATTCCATACACTTTTCCATAGTGGATGTACAGTTTATGTTCCTACCAGCAGTGAATGAAGGTTCCTTTTTCTCCATAACTTCTACAACACTTGTGATTACCATTCTGCTTTGGTCTGTCTTTCTTGTTGGCTTCCTTCAGATGTGTGGTGGTCCCTGGCTGTCTTTTTATATCTAACAAGAGGCCCAGTACACAAAATCCATGCACTGGGGGGTGGCGGGGGTTGTCCCTGAGCCCAGCTGCACCCTCTCCAATCTGGGACATCCCCCTCATCACAATCCAGGACTGCTGACTCCTAACCACTCGCCTGCCTGCCTGCCTGCCTGCCTGATTGCCCCTAACCACTTCTGCCTGCCCAGCCCTTATCACCCCCTAACCACTCTCCTGCCAGCCTGATTGCCCCCTAACCGCTCCCTTGCCGACCTGATTGATACCTAACTGCTCCCCTTACAGCCCGATCACCCCCAAGTACCTTCCCCTGCTGGCCCAATCGCCCCCAACTGCCCTACAGGCCTGGTCAGCTCCAATTGCCCTCCCCTGCAGGCCTGGTCACCCCTAACACCCTCCTCTGCAGGCTTGGTCATCCCTAACTGCGCTCTCCTGCCTGCCTGTTTGCCCCCGAATGCCCACCCTGCCAGCCTGATTGCCTACAACTGCTGTCCCCTGCCAGCCTGATCGCCTACAACTGCTGTCCCCTGCCAGCCATCTTGTGACTTCCATCTTGTGACAGCCATCTTGTGACAACGTCCCGCGGCACTACCTAGGCTTTTATTATATAGGATATGTTAAGATGAGGCAGTAGGCAGGATTTCAACAGGTACTTGATAGTAAGGTTTGAGTTGTCACTTAGACTCCTAGGCATGATAATTTTTCTAGCCTTTGCTATTGAACTTAAATCTGAGGAACCCTGGGTTCTCTGTTCTATTCCATTAGTCTATTTGTCTTTTCTTGTCCCAGTATCAGGCAGTTGTGAGAACCATGTCTTGCTGATATAGCTTCATTTCTGGTATTGTGATCCCTCTAACTTTGTTCTTCTTTCTTGGCATTGCTGTGGTTATTCAGGGTCTTTTTTTATTCCATATAAATTTTAGAAAAGTTTGTTAAAGATCTTTGAAATGTGCAATTGGTATTTTAATGGGGATTGCATTGAATCTGTAGATTGCTTTGGGTAGTATGGACATTTTAATGATGTTCATTCTACCAATCCACGCACATAATATGTTCTTCCATTTGTTTAGATCTTCCTCTATCTCTTTTTTCAATGTCGTATAGTTTTCTGAGTAGAGGTATTTTACCTCCTTAGTTAAATTTATTCCCAGTTACCTTAATTTTTTTGGTGCACTGATAAATGGGATTTTTTTTAAATTTCTCTTTCTGTGAGTTCATTATCCTATATAATAAGAGAGAAACATGCAAATTAACCATCTCTCTGCTACGCCCAAGCCACGCCCACAAGCCAATCCGAGTGACTATGCAAATTATCCAACAAGGATGGCGGTTAATTTGCATACGCAGGTGTCAACTGCCCCAGTAGGCCACGGTGGCGGCAGCCTCGGGCTCCTGGGACTTTCACCAGCCCCAGGAGAAACGCCAAGCCACACCCATGGGCTCCCAGGACTTTCACCAACTCTGGGACCATCACCTCTGCTATGCTCACCAGCCAATCAGGATGAGTATGCAAATTAACCCAACAAAGATAGCAGGCCTGTGGGCAGCGTGCATGTGCATAGGCACCGAGCGCCTTGGGGCAGGTGTCTCACCCTGGCCGCTCCGTGCCAGTGTGCAATGCGTGGAGGCATGGAGCGGCTGGCCACAGCAGGGCGGGATGCCTGGCTTCCACTCCTTCCCAGCCATTGTGGGTAGGTGA
>NW_005878409.1:0-7736 GCF_000147115.1 Myotis lucifugus | reverse complement strand
TTTAATTACTATAAAATTAAATGCTAAGGTGTTATGTACATGATGGATTTTGTGTTAGTGCACGGGTGATTCATGGAGGTACACAGCCAGCATCCTGTCACAGATCATGTTGAGGTGAAGCAGTCTACGTTCCCCATGGGCCTAGCACGACATGGTGGTCAGGAAAGGCATTCGTCTCAGACACTCATCCATAATGACTGTCCGTGACCTGGAAGTTCTTCCTTCTGCTCCCTGGTTCAGCACCCAACGTGAGCTGACTTTCACCAGACATCTACCTCTCCTCCCTGGTCCAGGTCTAACTACCTCCCTGGTCCAGGTCTCATGAGTTGAAGAGAGGAAGATAGGATGAATTATTCCTCACAAACTTCGTCACCCAAATACAGAATCTAGGGGATCCGGGACCATAGGCTGGATGGAATGAAGTTAGCCCTCAACCTGACCTCTGCTTTTGCAAGTTGACCCATGTAGAAAAATGTTTCTGGAGCTTCTAGAAAAGTAAATATTCCATACAGAGTACATATTCTCAGTTTGCCTCCTGCCTGTCACTTAAATGAACGGAAAGAAAATCCAGATATTAGTGCCTGCCCAGAACACGGGTTCAAATTTGAACCCCATCTATCCATCCATCCATCACAAAGCATTGAGCACCAGCTTTGTCCCAGGCACTGGGCTTGCTTTGGGATTAATAAGGCAGAGCCCCAGGCCCTAAGGAGCTCACGGTCGAATAGTGGAGACTGAACCTGTGATCGGGTTATTTCCACATGGAATTGAAATGGCCCGATCAATTGAGATGAGCCCTGGCTGCTTGGAGTGGAGAGGAGGGACCAGGACCTGGCCCCACCACAAGCGAGGCTGCATGGAGAGGGTGTTTTGGATAAGCTAGGCCAGGACTTCCCTCGTGCAAAGTAACGCCCTCTACACCTGTGCTTAAAACAACTCCATGAAAAGCCTTTGCCCCAGCAATCCCCTTTGCAAAACACTCTGCTCACCACAGTGGGTATCAGACTGTAAGTGACCACAGGACAAGGTAGGCCAGATAAAATGCCAGGGGGCCTGTTGTATTAATCAAACACTTAACTACATGGCGGTGTACTAAGAAATTCACCAAAGTGTCTCATTAAATCCTACCACAGACAGATTTCATAGAATAGGCATATGGGCCCCCATGCTCTTGATGAGTAAACGGAGGCTCAGAGAGGTGAAGAAACTTGCCCGGATCTCACCGGCGTGAAGCCAGGATTTGAGACCAGGTCTCTGAGTCCGCAGCACATCCCCTCGCGCCACACCTGCTTCCCAAGCTCAGACCCCCGGCACACACCTCCCTGACGGAGCTTTCACCCCAAGACAGACGTCCCAAATCTGTTACACCGACAAATGACATCTTAGAGTTTTGTTGTAAAGCTCCACCTGCCCCAACTCAATTCTTAAAGCTAAAAAAAAAAAAAAAGTGAAGTTCAATAAAAAAATGTTTTATAATGATTGTTGACAGTAGATTAGGAACAATTTCCAACACACAGGATGGAGCCCACGGGCCTGAACAAGCTAGTGGAGCTGGGGGAAATCTTGTACCTGGTGTGATGAGCCAGCTGACAGCTGTCTATGCCAGGCCCAGCCCCAAGGCTCCCTCCTCCTAGAAGCCTCCCCAGATCTCCTCCACCTGCATTGCCTGACCCGTGCCTTCTCTCCTGGGACTCTGCCAGCTGTGGGGACCAAGCCACATTTTTCTTTCCTCCCTTTGTGTTTCCCCAGAAGCCAGATGGGTGCTACGTTCACAGAAAGTCCCCAAGAAATGCTCTTAGGGGTATTGAGGCGTTTGGTAACAATGGGCCCGTTCTCAGCACAGATAATTGTGTTCTTCACCACTCGCTCCTTCAAACAGTTGCCTGAAGTAAGAAGCCCCCCCCTGGAAAGGACCCCTGTGGTTTCACAAAAACATTTGGTAACGCGCCTCTTTCTACATTTTCCTGAGAACAAATGAGTGGCACTCAAAAGGTCTTTTAGTTGTGATTTGAGACACAAATATGATCAAGCACAAACAATGCCATTTAAGAATTAGAAAACTAAGTTGTGGCCACACACACACACACACATACACACACACACACACTTGATTTCAAAGGGCCTGTTTATTTCCTGAGTCTCACAAAAATGTCAGTAAAACAACCTGAAAAACCACCTATGGCAAACCCTTGCCAGACTGGGATGGCAGAAGCACTGCTCCCTCACAAGTCAGGTAGGGGGTCTGTGGGGCAGAATCAAATCTAAGTCGTTCATTATCACTGCCCAGCAGCCTCCCTTCCAGGCCTTGAGCCTCAGTGCATTTGTGCCACAGCCAGACCATCTCACCAGCCTCAGCCCTTGCTCACTCTCACTGCCCTCAGGAGCTCCCTCTGGGGAGGGGGGGGCCCCCAAACTGTCCCCAGGAGTCCGCTCTCACTTCCATCATCCTAACTGTGTCCCGATGGCTCGGCTGGATTGCAGAGTCCCATAGAGAGACCTAGGACACTTTGGGGGAAGGCTGTGCAGGGCTCACTGTGACACACAATTCGGGGCCTTGAGAATTTTGCTGCATTTTCACTGTAAGTCACAGGCAGTTGGTGGGAGGACACCTGGGAGGGGAATGGGAAGCCGTTCTGTCGTGCTCGCTGTGTCATCTGTGATGCTCAAGGACCCTAAGGGCCATGAGGACAAGGGCCACATCTGTCCTGTCTCTGCCGTGTGCCCGGTGTCTAGACGCTGTGCTGATACATCACAGGTGCCCACAAGTGTCTGGAAAATGACTGAGTGGCCGGAAAGGGAGTATTTTAATAGCCAGCAATGCCACCACCGGGACAGGTGGTGTTTGCTCACCAGGCAGGCCAGGTATGTGACACAAACGTTAGGCTTTGTCATTCAGGGATGACATGGGTCCCGGCACACTCAGGGGACCCCACGCCGAGTTTCTGAGCCACACGTGCAAAAAATAGAACTGGTTTGTTTTCTCTCCAGGAACATTCATTCACAAGGACCTCCTGGGCTGGTGACCATGTTCTATTTCAATGGGCCCGGGACGCTGGTGGCACCTCGCTGGGCAGCAGAGAGCCGGGCGTTCTAGACGGACGTGTCACGCTTCCCAGCAGTAGCCGGGCAGGGCCGGTCGGGCCTGTGAGTCACAGGCTCTCAGGTCATCGAGCTGCTCGGGTGGCCTTCCGGTCACGAGGATTCTGGTTCCTCGCTGAGCCAGGCCCAGAGCCAGGCCCTGCTCACTCGTCCGGCCGTCTGTGCTGCTTGAGTTGTGTCAGTGCAGCCTCAGGAGGGTGCAGCCATGGGCACTTTCCCGAGTCATCCCCGGTCTGTCACCCAGGGGTGAGGCTGAGGAACGGGGGGAAGTCTGTGGAACGGTCTGGAATCTGCTTTTCTCAGGCCCCCCCCCCCAGGCGACTCTGGTATCACAGTCCTCAGACCACCCGTGGGCAGGGGACTAACTACTCAGTGTCTCTGAAGGGTCACCCCCTTGAGGGCACCGTTCCCTGGGAAGCTGCTTCCCCCTCACCACCCCCTTGAGCTGTACCTGCTCTGCCTACAGGGTCCTCCTGCCCCCCTGCAGAGCCTCCTCACCCTCCATGGTTCTGCCACCTGCCACCTCCTCAGAAGCTGTCCCCCAGTCACCCACGCGCCCCGTGTTCCAGGCACAAGCTGGACGGTGACCCCGCAGGCAGGACGCGGGCTTACTCCTCTTGGCTGCGCAGCGCCAAGCATTTGCTGTCCCCTCCCTCCCGTGCGGTTTCTCCAAGTCCACTCCTTAGCCGGGAGAGGGTGCCTGCAACAACGCGTCCCTCAGACACTGATGCGATTTCCGGCCACAAAGCAAAGGAGATCAGGTGAGAGAAGCTTAGACGCGGGTGAAGGGCTTTAGATTCCTCCTGCAGGGCTCCGTTCCTGCCGAAATCCGCCTTCAGATCACAATCAAAGGCCCGCGGCCCGGCAGGGGCTGGGCGGCCTCCCGGGAGGATTTTCATGAGCTCTGGGCCAGGCCACAGTCCTCTGCCCCACAGTGTGCCCGGGCACCGGGGTCACGGCCACGCCTGCCACCCCAGCACCCACCCTCACACCAGGCGTCATTCCCACAGTCTCTTGCCACAGTTGGCTGGGGTCATTGTCAACTCAGACTCCCTGACACTGTGTTACTGCTCAGAATGATAGCTGCCTCCTCGGCCTCGTGTGTGGGTGCCCTCCAGGTTGGCCTGGCTAGCCCTCCCTGCGGAGGGGGGGCAGTTCCAGGAGTGGCCAGGTGAGGGTTGGCGACCGGGATCATTTCGGCTCTTAGGGAGCCTGTACCCGGCCTCTTGGGAGCTCCGAATCACTGTTCTCAGACCAGAATGGGGTCACAGGAGGTGAGGGCAATGGTCTTGGCTCCACGGTCGTGATCTCTGGTATCACATGCTCTTCGTTAGCTTCCATGCACGTCACAGCGTGGACTGAGGCCCTGCCCTCTGCAGGCCACCGTGTCCAGCCCCGAGAAACACAGATAAGGAACGTGCCCACCCGCCCCGGGAGCTCGCAGTCCCGTGGGGAACCTGACGCTGACACCGAAGGACCCGCCGGGCAGAGCCAAGAAGCACGCAGAGCTGGGTGTTCAGCTTTGGTCCCTTCATTTCTAAGCTGTGCTCTGTCTGCCCCCTAAAAGGAAGTGGCTTTGATTTAAACATTTTCAATCAAAGCCAAGCTGAAGGAGGGCCGCAACGGGCTGACCACCCAAGTGAAGATGGTCCTGTGGGCTCTGCATGACCTTCAACCCTGAGCATCCTACAGGTCAAGGTCATGCAGCAAAAGGGAGGCATAGGGTGGAGTAGATGGTTCATAGCTGCCCCCTACACCCCCCCCTCCCCTGCATCCCTGAGCTCACAACAGCCCTGGCCTCACCTCAGCCTCTCCCCGAGGTCTGTCCAGGGCCAGCAGCCGGGAAGCCCGCCCCTCCTGGCACTCTGGGAGCAGAGCCCACAGTGTGTGGAGAGAAAGCCCCTGCCTGGCCCCTTAAGGGGCTTTGCTGTGCCTGTCTTTCCCCAGAACTCCTGGGGCCCCAGCAGCCAGGCCTGTGCAGCCCCCGCCATAGCCATCTGGCCTCTGGTACTGGGGCCGGTGGAGATTCCAGGCAATGAACTTAAAACCAGAGACGGGGCCAGAGCATGTGGACTGGGGGCTGGGCATGTGGGAAGGGGATTGGAGTTCATGCCCCGAGCCAATAAAGGAAGGCTGCCAACTCATTCATCTGGGATTTGCGGCTAATTTTTACATCCAGCGCTGTTGACGGTCCCCTTCTCTCCTTAATTGGATCTGCAGTTGATTTCAAGATGGCTTTCGTGTTATCAACATCAGTGATTCTCAAACTATATGTGGTAGAGGCACAGTGGCTCCCCTCGCATCCATTCCAGATCAAGACTTTTTGAAAAATACAATAAAAATGAAGCTGCAGCAAATTGAAATTGACAAAACAATAACTACCCTTGGCTGCTTTTTCTCAGTGGTTAGAGCATCAGCCTGCAGACCAAAAGGTCTCGGGTGTGATTCCCAGTCATGGGTGCATACCTGGGTTGCAGGTTCAATCCCTGGCCCCAGTCAGGGTGGAGGCAGCCAATCAATGTGTCTCTCTCAGATCGATGTTTCTCTCTCTCTCTTTCCCCCTCCCTGCCTCCCTTCCACTGTCCCTAAAAAAATCAATGGGAAAAATATCCTTGGGCGAGGATTAGAAAATAATAATATCAACAGAGAAGCCCCACTTGGATGTTTCAGCAAAGTCAAATTTCTACAAAATTTATGAAGACGTCCCTTTAACACCTGTGCTTGTCTCACTGCTGAGGAGTCGCAAACATATCACAGAGGCCGTGGCCCACACTTGCCTTTTCCTGGGGACCTCAGCAGGCAGGCCCACAGCTTGCTCTAGGACAGCGGTTCTCAACCTGTGGGTCGCGACCCCTTTGGCATTCGAACGACCCTTTCACAGGGGTCGCCTAAGACCATCCTGCATATCAGATATTTATATGACGATTCATAACAGTAGCAACATTACAGTTGTGAAGTAGCAACGAAAATAATTTTATGGTTGGGTCACAACATGAGGAACTGTATTTAAAGGGCCAGAAGGTTGAGAACCACTGCTCTAGGAGATGATGCCAGTCCTCCTGCTCCCCAACCCCAAAGCCGTCCTATCCACCAGGCTGACATATCCTACACGCACGTCAGACCTCTTAGAGAGAAAGGGGCAGGTCCAATGTCACACAGCAAGTTCGTGGTGCAACCAGGACTAGAACCCAGGCCCTGACGACCAGCCAGGCTCTTCCCACTGCCCCTCCCAGGCCCCTGGTTCGTGCATGTGCTAACCACGGATCCCTACTTCGTGCTGGGCCAGAGGCAGCTGCACACGTGCAGGGCTAACTGAGGTCAGAGGGCCCGTTTCCACGCCGTGGGCGCCGCCAGCAGAAAGCGGCCGATGCCAGGCTGAGTCAGGGCCGGCTTCAGGGGGCGGGTGGTGATATGTAAAGCGGGCCCTGAGGACTGAGCAGGGTGAAACCAGGTGAGGGTATGAGGCTGAATAAGCAGCTCCACCCTGAGGCTTAGGGGGCTGGTGTGTGCTTGGGGAGTGGCCCCAGGCTGGTTGAAAAGTGACCAGGAAAGGGAAGGAGGCCGAGAGAGAGGGCCCAGCAAGGAGTTAGCCCCGCAGGAGGAAGAGGATGGGCTGGAAGACCCGCTGTCCTGCCTCCTGTCTGCAGAAGCCTCCCTAACCCTCAGGGCTGTCCCTCCCTCCCTCCATTACTAGGTCAACTGAGGATGGACACAGTCCCCTACCCCAGCCCCTTGCTTCCAGAAGGTTCCACCAGGTGCTTCTTCTCCCACCCGGCTATGGCTCACTCTTCCATACACATCTGCCCCTAACAGCCTTGGAGGGAGGAGCACCAAGGCCCCTGGGCCTGGCTCCATCAGGGAAGCAGCCAGGAGGATTCACCCATCTTCCGGATGGGAAAACTGAGATGCAGCGGGGAAAATCCAAGGTTCATGCAGAGACTGGAGCCTCAGGGGCATAGGAGGTGGGTATGGGCTTGGGCTGGGGCGTTGGCAGCCCTGGCCTGGTCCATGAGAAATGTGGTTCTTCTCCAGGGGCCAGGGCCAGCAGGGGCAGGGGCTGCTGGGATAGTGGGAACCGCATTCCCCTCCCACAGCCTCCTTCCCCTGCTGGTTGCCCTTCAACCCCCTCACCAGGTACCAGGAGCAGGACTCCACCCCGGTAGTAAAGGAGCACCCAGGAGAAATGCCACCTCCCCATGTGGCGTGTCCTCGGGAGAAGGGCTCTGGGGATCCAGACAGAGCCCCGGGGACCTGGGGGAGCAGGGTGCCTCGCTGGGGCCTCCTGCTGGTGCTCTGGAGCTCCTGCACCTCAGACTCCACAGAGACCCCGATCCTTAGGACAGCGATTCAGGCAAAGGGGGATGGAGGGGGCACAGGGATTCCCCCCACCACCGCCTAACACCCCCAACTTTCAAATATGTGATGTCAGCCAGTCTTCGCGACCAGCTGAGCAGGGAAGGTCCCATTCAGAGAGCTCCGAGAGCTGCCCCCAGTCACACAGACCAGCAGCAGCCCCGTATGCTGCGAGTGGCCCAGTCTGTAATTCCACCTCTCACAGGTGATGGGAAAGCAGCTGGACAAGAAGCTGAGGAGCTGGGACTGAGGCCCAAACACATCCTTTTAAGGACTCTGGAGAT
>NW_005878408.1:0-7737 GCF_000147115.1 Myotis lucifugus | reverse complement strand
TCCAAACCTAAAAGCCGTTGAAGGGAATCTCCCTTTCATGCAAAAGTAAATTTAACGGCCAATCTCAAGTAACATAGAAATACTTTATTTCAAACATGTATCATTTCATAAAGTTACTTTTTCATGTTGTACAAAGAGAACATTGATTGCTTGCCTTCATGCCAGTATCATTTTTCTTCCATAGCCGTTCTTACTCAAGGGTCCAGGGTCTGCTCTCATTGTTTTCAAATTCAATGAAATAGAAGCCAGAGGCATATTTAACCTATTGAATGTTGATGAATTTCGAACTCTTGAACCATTTGATTATCCAGGTATTTTCTAATGAGAGGGCTTCAGTCCATTAGTCTATGTGCCAGCACACTAACTGTGTGCCTCAGCAGGTGTGCTTCGGTTTAAGATCGCTTCTTTGGGGGTGCAGAGTGGTATTTAGAAGAAAGGGTTGTTTTTCACTGTGACTGTAATAAATTGGAAACATGCTTACAGTCGGGGTGGGGGCAGCGTGTGATGGTCCTTTCGTTGTCTCTGTGCCGTGAGGACAGGGACCATGACCCAGCACTCAGCTCCCCAAGGGCCTCTTTCACTAGTCGTATCTGTCGTATCTATCACATCACGCTGGCTCGAGGGATCTGAAACACGAACGTGACAGTAAACAGTCAGCAACTTGAAATAGGCTTGCTGTTCAGCTCTGGGTTTATTCATTTCCTAGTGGGCGTTGGATTAGTTCATCCAATACCACGAGTAGTGGGACCCCACCGAAGTGGAACTTCGGTAATTTCGTGTATGATGTGATATGGCCAGGAAGTAGGGACGTAAGAAATGCCCACGGCCTGCAGCACGATGTTCGGCGCCCCTCCAAATCAGGAGTCACTCGGAGGGGGATCTCAAGGCCAGAGCGAGGGCCTTCAAAATCACATCAACCTGCATCTGCCAAGCACTTCCTATGGGGATGGCGATGGAATTAGGGTCCATAGAGACCGAAAAGAAAAGAAAAGAAAAGCACAATGTGTCCTTTTCACGCAAGGGAATTGCCATTATAAACAGTGTCTGGGCGGGGGGTGGGGGGGGGGAATAAATCATGATAACATTATGGAACATTTATTGTGTGTTAGGTACCATTCTGTGTGCTGTGTCAGTGTCATCTGGTTAATGCTGTCATCCACCCTCCCAGACAGGTACAAGGACCGTGTTTATCTTCTAGATCTGGAAACTGAGGCCCAAGGGAACCCAGAGTCTTTGGGACTTCAGATCCAGGCGTTCTGACTCCAGAGTCCTTTTAAGCATTACGCTACTAGTATATTGCCTCCCACACAAATTTTATATTTCCGGACCTCTGGGGGAAGGGGGAAGAAAAATGTAAGAGTATGCTGGGCAGAGCACAGCTTGTCTGTGATGGATTCCTTCTACCTGATCACTTGCATTCTTGTAAAATTTGAAATACACAGAGAATCTTCTTGTTTGTTCTCAACTATTTGGCCTAGGCTGGCGTGGAGTGCTCTTATCATGCAAACCTGTCTTTAATCTGATCCTAAATATTCTTAACTTGGGGCTAAGTGGACCGAAGGGATGATTTTTGTTTGGGTTCTAAAGACTGAGCCCAGAAATATTTTCTTTCTGGACTTGCTACCTGAAATATGGTCAGCTGAGCAGAGTTACCGGCTGGCCTTTGATCCCGTTAGAGAGTTCTGAATTGGTGGCCCGGATCCTTGAATGAAATCTGATAGTAAAATAACACCAAGCTCAAGTCACAGAAGAGTGTAGTGTAATATATATGGTCAGAAAAAACAAGATTTGGGAAAAATAAAATGAGCTTCAATTGGCTTCTTTGCTCACTGGGGACTTTCTTTCCACTCTTGAGTGATTCTTCACCCGCCTCTTCACATGGCAGAGGCACAGCCAGCACAAAACCTCTGGCTCCAACCGAGAGATTTTAGGAGCTATGGGAGCTTGAGAAACAGCAGCGCTCCTCATCACGAACAAAATTGAGTTTCTCAGAGTCAGGTACTGCTCTGATGTCATCTTCCCACACCGTGTTATCTTCCAAGAATTTTCGCTTCATCACATTTGGCCTCTTTTGAGGGAGGCCGGACCCCGTGGCCTTGGGCTCACAGCTGGACTGTTTCATCGCAGTCCTCGTGTTTCCTTAAGAGGGGTCTGTGGGCCTTTTCTCTCTGCCGTCTCCCCAGGGCCAGCTTTCAGCAATTACAGGAACTACGTCAGCTGTTACAGAAACACAGTAGTTCAGCTCGTTTACGGATTCACTTAGCCAGTGTTTATTGGCAGCTTCCTACGTGCCCGAGCCTGCCCTGGACTGGGATGAGAGTGAATGCCTCCTTAAATTCCATGCCTACGTGTCTCACTTGCCTCATCCTACTCCTGGCCTTGTGCCCGAGCACGGTGTAGGACACCAGGCTCACAGAGCTGATGAAGGTATGGCCTTTACCCCCGATACCGACAGTCCAGTGGCAGACACACAGTGAACCAGTGGATGTTGTTGTTACTGTCTCAAACTGTAAATCAAGCCATTCTACACATTTTTTTTCCACTTTGAGTAGCTGACTTACATAATGAACCCAAAACAGAAAAAAACAAACAAACAAACAAACAAAAAACAACCACACACACAATTTGGATATATAATTTCCTTTAAAATTGCTTACAGATTTGGCTGAAAAAAAATATTCAGATATTACCAAACTCTCAGGATTAACCTAGGGAAGACTGTTTTAAAGGCTGTTATTCACCAACTGAGTAGAAGAGTAACACTCTTCTTTTTTTGTTTTAGTGAGAATAATTATAATAAACACAGAGGTGAAAGTAAGTCAACTGTAAGTGGTCATACCATCTCATTGCTTTGAAAGTGCTTTCTTAAAGTTATAGTCAGTCAAATAGTTATTTTGAGAAGGGAGGATGAATTTCCCTTTTGGTTTCTAACTTAGCTTTTTGGGAATCGCACCGCAAAACTCCTTTGTGACAATATCGAGATGGGAGGATGTAGGCATGCATTTTTATTGCCCAGTTTTGTAACTCAACTTCTGAGCAAGCGTGATGTTTCTTCACCCTGCTTACCTTTCCTCTCTCTTCTTAATATAGTCTGATTTGGATGTCGGGAGAGCCATTCAGACTATTCAATCACGTGTTCGCTTCTGTCCAGCCTGTGTTGACCTTTGGTGCATATATCTAGTATTTGGAAAGGTCCTTCTGGTAAAAGATGTTTCTTTTATTAGGTGTGCTGGCCTTCTGTTGTGTTACATACTACATTCTCCTATTTCTAGACAGTGGACTTTTTAAGATGTAAATAACTTAGGAACAAGTTTCTATTACATTTTAAAATATTCTTTCTTAATTTCTTCTTAATTACAGAGCAAAGAGATTGCATTTCAACTTCATGAGGATTTAATGAAGGTTCTTAATGAGCTGTATACGGTAAGCACATAATCTTTCTTCTTTTGCAAGACTCTTTGGTTTAGAATTATGGTTTGCAGAAATACTGCTTTTATTAGAACTCATTCCAAGCTAGGGTGTTGACGGATGCTTGTCCGGTTGAAACAATGAACCAAGTGGATAGATGCACACTGCTGTATTCTTTTGCCATTGCCTCCCAATTTGGGGAGGCTGCATTCAGGTAAGTATGTATATGCAGTTATCACACTTTAAGAAACTAGATTATAGGTGTTCTAATATGACATGTTTTTAATTGGTTGGATCATATGTGATCTGTACATTTTTTTCAATTCCAGATACTTGGTTTTAAATTGTTACCATTCTTAAATTAGCCATTCTGGTATTTGAGAAATTTAGAATTGCTTTATTCTGGTACTGAAAAAATTTTTTTTCCGCTTCAGTGAAATTGTTTAGGACTTACTATATTAAAATTCGTTTTGGGGAGGTATCTTTTTTTTTTTTTTAATTGATCTCAGAGAGAGGAAGAGGGAGAGAGAGAGAGAGAAAGAGAGAGAGAGAGAGAGGAACATTGATGTGAGAGAAACATCGATTGGTTGCTTCCAGCATGTGCCCTTACTGGGGATCGAACTGGAAACCTGGGTATGTGCCCTGACTGGGAATTGAACCTGCCACCTTTTGGTATATGGAGCTCCACTCCAACGAACTGAGCCACTCCAGCCAGGGCAGGAGGTTTCTATTTTTGTCAATAATTTGCTTTTCTGAATTTACATTTTATTCAGGCCACTGTGTATAAATTACATAACTCAAAATTATTTTAAGAAAACCAAAATCAATGAGGTTACAAGTTGGAATTAGTCATATGTCTATGTAAATTTGTTTTCCATTTAATGATCATACTATTAAATGCAAATTCCCTTTGGAGGAATTTGATGAGTTTTTATTTTATAACACATAATAACTTAATGAGAACTGAAAAGTAATAATCTGTTCTAACTATAGATATTTGTATTTGCACTGCACAAGATTATTTGAATTTTTCTTAACAGGCAAATTAAACCTGAAACTTAGTATTAAAATGTTTCTTGATTTACAATTTCTTTTGTTCCCAAAAATCCATGTGTGTAATATGCAGTTTGGGGAATTAAATTGTTTGTAATGCTCCATTGATACTTGCTAATTAAAAGAACCCATAGTTTTAAACTTTTTTGAAATTAGTGCTATTCTTATAAAACTCACTTTCCAATTTTTTGTGTGATACGTTTATATTTTTTGTAGCACGTTTGCTACACCTGTGGTTATGAATTTAATGGACAGTTTTATGTGTTAGTTCCTCTTTCAGAAACTTTCAACTTTACATACAAAAGACTCTTGTTATAAGGTCATATCCATATTAAAAAATACCTAATGAAGTCGAGTTGATTGTAAAGACTATTTATTAGCCTGTGGTTTGTTAATTTCTGACAACCCCAGGCATCAACCATTTCCAGAAAGTCTGGATCTAGAATTTAACAGTTAAATGAGCATTGTGCCCCTGAGACCTCCAGAGAAGAAACCGTATCTCATCTTCCATTGAACCATTTTACGATGAGGGCTTTGTGGCACTTCTTCGGGACTCCCTTTGTTTGGGCATTGTTTAAAAAAAAAATCTGGTGGTTGTCATGGCAGTCAGAGACAAGAGCCTGTTGATTATGGTCTGAAATTAGTAGTACTAGTCAAAACAGTGGTGGCAAAGATAAACTTAATCGTTGAATATGAGAAGTCAGTAAACTGTTATGAAAACTTTATCTCAGTGAGAGATGTGTATAGTGAAATTTTTCCTGGATTCAGCCTATCAAGTGGACTCAGACATTTAGCAAACTGCGTGGTTGAATCAAGTCAGCTGCCACCTCCTCAGAACTCTCATCAGGATTAGTCTGAAAGCCTGAGGGAGCCAGGTCTTAGGAATGGCCGCCAGAGTTCAAATGACCCTGTCAGAGTCACTGACCTCTCAGAATCAGCTGAGGAATTAAAGGGTAGAGGAGACAAGCAATGAGTTGTTATTGTTGTTTTCTTTTTTTAATCCTCACCCGAGGATATTTTTTCCCATTGATTTTTAGAGAGAGTGGAAGGGAGGGAAGGGAAGGGGGGGAAGAGAGAGAGAAACATTGATGCCAGAGAGACACATCGACTGGTTGCCTCCTGCACACGCCCAGACTGGGCTGTGGATCGAAACCTGTAACCCAGGTAGATGCCCTTGATCGGGAATCGAACCCATGACCAAGATCCTTTGGTCCAAGGGCTGACACTCTTAACCATTAGCCACACTGGCCAGGGCAGCAATGACTTTTTAATTAGGTACACTGTAGAGCACTTTGAGTTCTTAAAAAAAAATTTTTTTTTTTTACTTTATCCAGAGTGCATGCTCAGCTGGGGTCAGAGTTCATGTTTTGCAGGCAAAAGACCTTCATATTACACACAAACACACACACACACACACATGCACACACACACACATACGTCTTTTACTCAAAAAGATGATGCTTGGTTTCTCTGATACTTTATGTTCGGATATACAAATTCTGTCTTGTTCAAATGAAATCTATCCATTATATGTACTCAGTTTACATTCAGAAAGTGAGAAACGGTGAGGAGCATTTGATCAGTGGGCCAGGAGTTGGGAAAACGTAGGTTAGGTTCCTTATTCACCCTGTGGGATCGGGCCTAAACTGGCAGTCAGACATCCCCCAAAGGGGTCCCAGACTGGAGAGGGTGCAGGCTGGGCTGAAGGACCCCCCCCCCCCCCCCGTACAAATTTTGTGCACCGGGCCTCTAGTCTATATATATATATATATAAGCCTAATATGCAAATTATCCCCAGGAGAGTTCAACCGGGAGACGGATCGCTCTCGGCTGTGCTGACCACCAGGAGGCGGCACAGAATGAAGGAAGGCCCCAGCCAGCAGCTGGGGAAGGGAGGCCCCAGCTGGCAGCTGGAAGGCTCCAAGTGGCCCTGATTGCCAGCCAGGCCTAGAACTCTAACCGTGCATGAATTTCTTGCACTCGGTCTCTAGTCTATAATAATAAAAGCATAATATGCAAATCTACCGAACATTCGAACAGGGAACAACCGTCAGGACGACCTCCTGGACGAAGCCCAGGCTGCAATGGCCAACGCAGCGGGGGCCTCGAGGGCCTACCCTTGCACAAATTTCATGCATCAGGCCTCCAGTGATGTAATAATGATTTCTGAATGACAGGTATAAAATAAGTAGCCTCAGGGAATTGAGGATGCTGTTTAATTGCCTTTTCAGACAGATATTCACTCCTTCCCTTCTCTTCGTCCGTGAACATTCTGAGTATATGACCTTCCTTCTACCAGGGGAGAACTTGGTACTACAGTAGAGTTGACCCTAGTGGTGGGCAGCAGCCTCTTGT
This sequence comes from Myotis lucifugus, assembly GCF_000147115.1. Taxonomy (NCBI): domain Eukaryota; kingdom Metazoa; phylum Chordata; class Mammalia; order Chiroptera; family Vespertilionidae; genus Myotis; species Myotis lucifugus. The sequence goes on along the minus strand of NW_005878408.1, from coordinate 921 downwards.
GTGGACTTCTTTACCTTAAAATATTTCTCCCAGAGGTCTGCTTATTATGCCGAACATTATGCCAGAAAGCTTTGTCTTAAATAAAATGTAAACGGCCAGGAAGAACAGGAAGAGATCCTTAGGATCATTATACCAGTACCTTAGCGTGGACCAGATTTTTCAGATCCTCTGAGCACAGGTTGTGTGCATCAGGCATAAAGGCGTGGCCTTCTGAGCAGGGAAGATGGGGTGGCGGCTGCAGAGCGCCGTCTGGAAGAGGAGGGAAGGTTTCCAGTATTTTGCCTCCGTCTTGCCTTTATTTGCAGAAACAGGGCCTCCGAATGGTTTCAAGCCTCCGTTTCAATTCGTAGACCACAAGGGTCAGCCACAGCAGTTAGGGTTCGTTTGGCTTTGAGTGACAGGAACTCAAAATAACAGCATAAACAAAATAGAGGTTTACAGTGCCTCTCACATAAAAGAAGTTCAGAGACTGGCACCCCCGGGCTGGTCAGGAGGTTACATAAAGCCATCCGAGATCAGGCTCCTCCGAATCCACTGCTCAGAGAAACCTAATCGTAACCTCTATCCTCATAACTCAGGTTCGTTCTTAGAGCTCCATCTGCATTGTACATCTGCATGGAGAAAGGGAAGAAGGGCGGGGCCCCTGTCTCTTAAGGGGACTTACTGAAAGTCTCATGTAACACTTTCACCTACGTCTCATTGGCCAGAACCTAGAACATGGTTCCACCAGGCTTTTAGCTAGCTGTCCAGATCATTCCTCACCAGTTACAAATTGGGGATTCTGTTAATTTGAGAGAGAAGGGGAGGTATTTGTAAGTGACGAGCCATGCTGTCAGTGTAGCTAACATTTATGCATGCTTATTAGGTATGTGCTAGTTATTGTGCTAAGCACGTTGGTGCTTGCCTTATCTCATGCAGTCC
>NW_005878407.1:0-7738 GCF_000147115.1 Myotis lucifugus | reverse complement strand
CATATGAATATGAGACCCAAAGACACACTGGGCAATTTAGGCTTAATTACCATCCTGAGCTGAAAAGTGGGATAAAGGCTTGGGGCTTCAAAAGGAGGAGGGCGATTCACAAGACAATAAGAAGAGAAGATGTTTTGTGATTGGATGTTTATTTGTTTTCCTGCCTTAAATATAGGTCATTCAGATAAAAAAAATTATTTCTCTTTCTGGACAAGACTCCTGCCTAAATTCTTTTGATAATTAAAGCAAAGGTAAAAATTTTCTTTAATCTGCTGGGTCTTGATTGCCTTTAGCTCAAAATAGTTTTCATATCCATATGGTACATTTTGGGGCTCTTATTCTGAACCCCTTCAACATACTTGGGCAGATAGAGAAGGTTCAGATGAGATGACACTAAAGGATAGGAGTGCTGTTAGATGAAGTTGGAGATGCTTTTGGTAAACCCAAAAAGGCTCCATTAGTGTCTAAATGTAAACACCTAGATAACAGATGAAAGATGTAGGTTACACATCAATTTCAGAATCGTCTTATAAGTGGTCATTGAATAGACATGGGTAAAAACGCATAATAAAAGAAAGAAAAAGACATCTAGACTTAAGTCTTAAAATTCATCATTTAATGAGAGGATATGAGACTACAATTATATTGACAGTTTAAATCAATCTTAGGGTTTCAATTTTTTAAATTTTAGCATATGAGACTGATGTTTATGAAGGGTTTTGTGAAGTACCATTACTATAAGAAAGAAATTATTTAATTTCTGGTTTGGATCTTTTTACCTCATTTTTCAAGGAACATGTATTATTTTCTTATTTTCTCATTAATCAGTAAATCAGGACAGACTGTTGTGTAATTATCATGATAGTAGTTGCATGCAGGTTCTTATTTCTCATTTTAAAAAGTCCTTGTGTAGTATTTCCTGGTCATAATTCATAAGCAACTTAGAAAAGTCTTCAAGTTTATCAAGAAGCCAGCTCTATGCTAATTTTACAGAATGTTTTGGGAAATAGTTCTGTAATTTCTTTTATAAGTGCTACAGAAACAATATCACAAATGTTCACTATTCAGTTGAAACATTAATTTATAAAGATTATAAACTTCCCCAGATGAATAACTTCCATGAGCATATAGGTAACTTGGATATTATTGGATTTATTACACATTGTTGGACTTACTATGATATTGTGTTGATATACATAATTATATACATATTATGCTATCTTATTTAACAGAAATATTGATATATTTATGTATTTATTCTATAAATAACTATTAATAATATAAATTAATATATAAAATGTTCCAGGTAGTCTATGAGACACTGGCATACAAATATAATTAAGATAAAATTCCTGTGCCATAAATAAGCTGACAGTCTGGTGGATATATGTAGTAATAACTTAATACAATGTGTTACAATTCATGATAAAGATAGTTTATTATAAAAACAAAGAAGAGGAGATAAACAATCCCACTTGAAATGGGATAGAGGCAGCAGTCAGGGAAGTTGTAAAGGATTAGAAAGTATTAACCAGGCTGAGAGGCACTGATAAAAAATGCATTTCAGGCAGAAGAAACAGTATGACCAAAAACACAAAAGGCATACTTAAAAAAAATTAATATTGCAGATGTATAACAGGAATTCAGAAAATGGCAAAACACATAGATAAATAGATGATAAGGTACACATTATAAAGTGATATTGATAGCACGCTAGAGGATTTGAGATTGTTCTGGTGGCATGAATGCTGTAGAATGGGTTTAAGTATAAATGATTTATTCGGGTTTTAGGTGAGCAGAGGTGCAAGACTGATCTCTTTCCTGGGTTCTTATCCAGACAGACTCAAAAAATGAAGCTATGGACAAAAGGTGGTAGGTGAGAAGTACAGAACCTTTATTGCAAGCAGATACTACCTCTAAAACTCTAGTTCTAAGTTTCTAACTAAGACTCTGACTCTCCTGGCACAGAGAGTCAGGGGGTCTCCTAAGGAGGGTGGCAGCTGCGCTGTCTGCCTGAGGTAATATATATTCTAGAGACCGCCCTTTCCCTTATTGTGTCTCCCACCTTGGCATTTCTGCCTTGCAATCAGTACCCGCAACCCCCACATCCGCATTTCTCCGTTTGGCCATCTTATCTGTTCAGGTTGGAGTTGCTTTTGATCTCCTTTATGGCTCTCTCTCAGTTGTCCTGGCCAGAGATGTTTTATTACCCCTATGGCTCTCCCAGCTGCTCAGGTCAGGGCTGCTTTTGATCTACCTTATGGGTGCTTTAATTGCTCAGACCAGAAATGTCTCCATCCTCCCTGAACTCCCCCTTCCTGCCTGCCTCATTAAGCTAACTATCTAACCCTTATCATTATAATAACTAAAGTTGCATAGTAATTAATGTTAGCATTTAAGAAAGGAATCTGTGCCCTGGCCTTCTCTCTCTCTCTGTCTCTCTCTCTCTCTCTCTCTCTCTCTCTCCTGCCACCCATTTCCTCTCTCTCTAAAATCAATAAATTAAAAATAACAAATAAAAATTAATAAAAAGAGAGGAATCTGAGTCAACATAGCTGGTGGCATGCTGTATTCATATTGCAATCCTTTCATGTTACTAGTCTTTTGGTGTTGTTTTTTTTTTCATGATTGTTATTTTACTGTTCACCAAGCATTCTTTTGTTCACAGGAATAATCATGTGATTTTCGTTAGCAAAAAATGAAAAATGTAAGAAGGAATAACATGTGCTTCTAGACATGTGACACAGTTCTAAGAATTGGCAAGTGGCATACTATGTTTCAGTTTCCTTTACTGCAGTGATGTTTGATAAGACTTTTAAATGTTTGGATTGTTTGTTACTGCAGCTAATCCAGAAGAACCTGACTGATGTAGGAAGTATATATCATTGTGGTGATGCTTCCTCTCAGAAAGAAAACTTTTTCGTAGCTTCCTTGATCTTACTGGTCAGATACCAATATAGTATATGTAATGCTGCTTCTCCTGAGTGGGCTAAATAATATATAATGTAGTCATTAAACACAGAAGAGATTTTAACTTAAGTTACATGGTTATTTATGATGATAAGAAATAATAGTTTTGTATTTAAATTTCTAAAGAACATTTGAGCACAGTGGAATATATTTACTCATTTATAGTCAATTCTTATCATCCATGGTATTTATGTACGCTAATGTCGCCACAAACAGAAAATTAGTGAATACTAAACTATTTCTTTAAGGGGAAATGTAGGTTTAGGTGCCTGCAAGCCTCTGATAACATTTCATCAACAAAAACACCATCTGTGTTATATAGGTCATTTGCCAACATGCTTGCAAAATGAGACAGTCTCATCACTATATAATACTTAGTAGGTATATTCTAAATATATACACTTAGTCAGTATATTCTAAATTCTTCCATAGCCTCCTGATCAGCAAAACCTTCCTCACCTATACATTTAGCATTTTTCATGTCATATCACCTTTTTTATTTTAAAGTATATTTTTTATTGATTTCAGAGAGGAAGGGAGAGGGAGAGAGAGATAGAAACATCCATGATGAGAGAGAATCATGGGTCAGCTGCCTCCTGCAAGTCCCCGACTGGGGATCGAGCCCACAACCCGGGCATGTGCCCCTGACCGGAATCGAACCTGGGACCCGTCAGTTCACAGGCCGATGCTCCATCCACTGAGCCAAACCGGCCAGGGCATCATATCACCTTTTTAAACATGTGAGCCAGCCAGGATAATTAGAGATGGTTACCATTTTCCTGAGACTGGCTAACATGACATAAATCTTGCGTTCGGTTCGGCCTGACAACAATGCTGTGCACTACACTTTTTAAAAATCAGTCAAAACCACAAATTTATCCACTCTCCCATCTTTTTCATAGTTTCATCACACACTATAAATGCTACTTTCACACTTTCTGGAGCATTCGCATATACAGATTGGTGAATTTCCTCTTTTCCGGATGGTACATCTTGATTCATTAACATTGAACTCATGGGCAACAGCACTTTAAGTCATGCCTAAACAAAGGTATGTAACGTGTATTTTCCCCCAGAAAGCACATTACTAATCTTCTGTATTTAGGAATGCTAGACAACACTTCAGCCTCTGCTGAAGGGCCATTTTAAACAGTGAAATCAAACACACACTCACGCACACAACACACACACACACACACACACACACACACATGCGCGCGCAAAACAAACACACACACGCGCGCGCAAAACAAAGCAATGGAGTGGCACTAAGTAGACTGCAAAATGAAAACTAGTTCACAATATAAGACCTGAAATAAGAAGGCAGAGCCTCACCTCCTTCAATCTCAGCTGGAAGCATGTGCAGTCAGATGACTCAAAATTGTGACCATTCAGCACATATATGCAAATGATCTGAAAGTCCTGGAGCATTGATTTGAAAGTTACAAATAAAAATTAGTTACTAGACAAATTCACAAATATGGAATCTTTGAATAATGGAGATTAACTGTATTAGTTTCCTCACTAAGGAAAATTACATGCATTGTTTGAACCAAAGCTAAACTGATGCTATTAGAAGTGCTGTAGAAAATGGACACAAAACCTAATGAAATTCTGTTCAAATTCTAGAGCTTACATTTAATACAGAGGGGGTGGGGGTTATGATGTAAAATTATATTTATTCAGTTAGGCTGATAATCATTAGTTACCAGATAATGTAAAATAACAAGATTATATTTGTGTTTAATAAAATAAATTCATTGACTCTAGTATACTTTCTTAGCAGAAGCATTGTTACAATTCTACTAAATATAGGAAAAGCATTCAATCTGCTAAAAAGGATTCACTGACATTTGACGACCACCAAATATATAGTGTAAATTACTATAATAAACACATTGCATGTGTAGTGTGAGAAACTGCATTTGTGGGTATGCATCTGATCTCAACGTCTGCCTGAGACATGCAGAAGGTTTACCAAAGTAGTTTGTTTTTAAGTGTTGCTTACAAAGAAAGATTGAGGGAAAGTATTTCTGGCTTAGAAAGTATAATCGAGGGAAAATATTTCTAGTCCAAAAGACAGAGAATATAAAATTTTAAAAAATGTATGGGACCACAATGAGATTAAGTTGATTGAATCAAACCAAGCATGTATCTACTTGCTTGTCAATTATAGACATATAATCCTATATCATAAAAGAGAAAGATGCAAATTGATTGTCTTTCTGTGACGCCCACCAGCCAATCAGGAGTATGCAAATTAACCAGACAAAGATGGCTGGTTAATTTGCATACATGGGCGCCGAGTGGCCTGGGTCCCAAGTATGTTCCCAGGTGTAGGCCCTGAGCTGCCGGGGTCCCAGAACACCCCAGCCAGGAGTGGCCTACAGGCACAGGTACCAAGCGGCCTGGGTCCCGGGACAAGCGGCTAGGGGCGCCAAGTACAAGCGGCCACGGGGCAGGAACTTCCTCGCCAAGCAGCCTGGGTCCCGGGACACCAAGCAGGCTGGGTCCCAGGACAAGCAGCCAGGGCACCAAGCACAAGCGGCTGCACAAAGCAGCCTGGGTCCACACCACACAGCCCAGTGGACACAGTGAAGGCAGGGCCACTGGGCTTAGGGGTGTGCCCCTGGCGGCCGCTGCACGCTGTGTCCGCAGGATCCATGCCCCCCAGACCGAAGACACAGCCAACGCGGGGCCGCCGAGCTTGGGGGTGTGCCCCCGGCTTCCGGGGACACGCCCCTAGCCCAGTGGACACAACACAGGGGATCCTCTGTGCATGGGTTGCAAAGGAAACACCTTTCTTTTCTTTAAAAAATATATTTTATTGATTTTTTACAGAGAAGATGGGAGAGGGATAGTCTGTCAGAAACATCAATGAGAGAGAAATATTAATCAACTGCCTCCTGCACACTCCCCATTGGGGATGTGCCCCCAACAAAGGTACATGCCCTTAACAGGAATCAAACCTGGACCCTTCAGTCTGCAGGCCGACGCTCTATCCACTGAGCCAAAGCAGTTCGAGCATAAACACCTTTTCTGACCGCGCATTGGCTAAACTCCCTATACACCGCCACTTGCAGTGTTCTTGGTAACTTGGGTTATAAGAATCCAAGAAGGTGATCTAGGGTTTTTCCACCACACTCCTGGAGGAAAAAATGAAGGTCTGCTGCTGGAGAGGCTAAGAAATGTCATATTCTGACCTAGCCGGTTTGGCTCAGTGAATAGAGGCTCGGCCTGCCGACTGCAGTTTCTGGGCTCGATTATGATCAAGGGCATGTACCTAGGTTACAGGCTCCTCCCTGGCTGGGGCCCAAGTCAGGGCTCATACAGGAGGCAACAAATCAAAGTGTCCCTCTCACATTGATGTTTCTCTCTGTCTCTCCCTCTCTCTTCCACACACTCTAAAAATCAATGGAAACATATCTTCAGGTGAGGATAAAAAAAAAGAAAGAAAGGAAGAAATGTCATATTCTATGAAAGACACATCTTGAAAATGCCTAAAGAAAGTTGTCATTTTTCCATGGTGAAGGGACTGGAGTCCGTGTTGATGAAAACACCTTGGTGGCTGTGATGGCTGGCAGTGGCTGCAGCAGCGGGGTGATGGGGCTGGTGCCTTCCCCTGATCAGCCCGGTCGCCTCCAGCAGAGTTGCCTCCCGCCCCAGGCCGCTTGTCCTGGGACCCGTCAGTAGGACATCCCTTGAGGGCTCCCAGTCTGTGAGAGGGGACATGGTGGGCTGAGGGACCCCCACCACCGCCCCAGTGCATGAATTTTGTGCACTGGGACCCTAGTAATGAATAATAAAATTGTGGCTCTGAACTATGTAAATCATTATATAAAATATTGTATTTCTTGAGAAACTTAGAAGAAATTTTTGCCAATCTGAAAAGAAGCACCTTTGGTTTCTGATAATATGATAAACAAACATAACTTATTTTTAACAGAATATGATATCTAACTTGTGATATCACATATAAGTGATTAATTTATCTTTCAAAATACACAAAGATAAGTCAATGAAGTATGTTTACTGCACAGTTACGAAGAACAATAACGCGAGCATCATTGAGATGACATTGAGTGTGAAATGCAGGGCTTTTTCCATTCCCTACTGGTAGCAGGACTGAAGCTACATTTTCTGAGATAAACTCTTCAGCATCAGGCCTTTTGACAGCTCTGGAGAGAAAGTAAAAGGCATTCTTTTTCTTGATAGAATGAGCAACCACAGGTATTGATGCATTACTGCTTGAAAGCACATCCTTAGGCATTGAGAATGACTCAGTAGGGAAATGGTGTGGGTTTAAGTTCTGATAAATGCCACAGTAAAGAATAGAATAAGAAACTTAAATTAGATGCACTTCAGTAACGTAACAATGCACATTTACTTTGCAGCTCTTGACAGGTAAAGCCATATATGAACCTCAGTTGACAAGTACAACTCCCACAACATTGGCTAGATTATAGTTTACTTATTGGAAATTGTACGTCTAGCTGTGGTTAGCAGTATTCAGGAACCATGTGAGGTGTTATATGACACAAAGATAAGGCATTCTTCCCTCTTTAAGTCAATTTTTTTCAATAAATTATTACAAAATTTTTATTCCTCTTGCCCCAAAGACTCACCAAAGAGTCAAAGAAACAAGAAAACTACAGAAAGTAACAACTATCTCCACAAAGTTTTTGCAGCTAGTAGAAAGAAAGGTGTGGAGCTGCCTTTATGTCTAAGAACCTTTGGAAAGGATTCTTGTCCTTTCACAATAATGTGG
>NW_005878406.1:0-7739 GCF_000147115.1 Myotis lucifugus | reverse complement strand
AGCCCTCGGGGGATGTCCAATTGCCAGCGGGAGCAAACCTAAGCTGCAGTCCGACATCCTTTGCACTGCTGAGGAGGCGGGAGAGGCTCCCACCATTACCACCACTGTACTAGCAGCCATCAGCCTGGCTTGTGGCTGAGCAGAGCTCCCTCCCACGTGAGAGCGCCCTGACCACCAGAAGGCAGCTCCTGCACTGAGCGTGTGCCCCCTGGTGGTCAGTGTGTGTCACAGTGACCAGTCATTCCCAGTCTTTTTTTTTCCTTTTTTTTAAATTAAATCTTTATTGTTCAGATTATTACATTTGTTCCTTTTTTCCCCCCATAACTCCCCTCCTCCCAGTTCCCACCCCACCCTCTGCCCTCACTCCCCACCCACTGTCCTCATCCATAGGTGCACGATTTTTGTCCAGTCTCTTCCCGCATCTCCCATCTCCCACACCCCTTTCCCCCCCAAGAATAGTCAATCCATTCCCTTTCTATGTCCCTGATTCTATTATAATCACCAGTTCATTCTGTACATCAGATTATTTATTCACTTGATTCTTAGATTCATTTGTTGATAGATGCATATTTGTTGTTCATAATTTGTATCTTTACCTTTTTCTTCTTCTTCCTCTTCTTAAAGGATACCTTTCAGCATTTCATATAATACTGGTTTGGTGGTGATGAACTCCTTTAGCTTTTCCTTATCTGTGAAGGTCTTTATCTGACCTTCAAGTCTGAATGATAGCTTTGCTGGATAAAGTAATCTTGGTTGTAGGTTCTTGGTATTCATCACTTTGAATATTTCTTGCCACTCCCTTCTGGCCTGCAAAGTTTCTGTTGAGAAATCAGCTGACAGTCGTATGGGTATTCCCTTGTAGGTAACTGAGTTTCTTTCTCTTGCTGCTTTTAAGGTTCTCTCTTTGTCTTTTGCTCTTGGCATTTTAATTATGATGTGTCTTGGTGTGGTCCTCTTTGGATTCCTTTTGTTTGGGGTTCTCTGCGCTTCCTGGACTTGGAAGTCTATTTCTTTCACCAGGTGGGGGAAGTTTTCTGTCATTATTTCTTCAAATAGGTTTTCAATATCTTGCTCTCTCTCATCTTCTGGTACCCCTATAATTCTGATGTTGGTACGTTTGAAGCTGTCCCAGAGGCTCCTTACACTATCTTCGTATGTTTGGGTTCTTTTTTCATTTTGCTTTTCCGGTTGGGTGTTTCTCGCTTCTTCGCATTTCAAATCTTTGAGTTGATTCTTGCGCTCCTCTGGTCTGCTGTTGGGAGTCTGCATAATATTCTTTATTTCAGTCAGTGTATGCTTACTTTCTAGATGGTCCTTTATCACACCATCGAGGGTCTCATTAGATTTCCTGTACATCTCATCAAGTTTATCGACAGACTCTAGAAGCCTCTTGAGAGACCTCAAAAGTGTGGTTCTGAACTCAATATCCTCCCTTGATAGTTTTGTCCTGTTTCTTTGTCTCCGCATTTTTTACGCTTTCTTGGTACACCCCCTAGTGGTCTTTGTGCGCAGTCTTGTTGTAGTTAAGCCTTGATTGTTATAGTTAATACTAGAGGGATTTGACCTCCAGGCTGACTGGCATGGCCCTAATTCTTGAGGCGGAGGAGATGGGGAGCAGCAACAACGGCACAGCTGAGTCCCCACACATGGAGACCACAGACCCTGTAGAGCGTGTGCTGTTCTCCGGGGGCTCCAGCTCTGAGAGGAGAGTGGTGTGAGGGGGCGGCCCCCAAGCAGCTCAGCTCCCCCTGCCAGGCTAATTGACCTGCTGGTCTACCTCTCTGCCCAGCAGCCTCAGGACTGTATTCTGTATTATCCGAGGTGGCCAGCTGCAGGGCCCTTAAGAAATTACCAGTCCAGATGGGGAAACAGAGGCCCGTAGAGGGGCAGGGCTTGCTCAGGGATCCACAACAAGCCTCATGCCCCCAGTCCAGTGGGGGCCAGTCTATTACCTAAACTCAGATCCCAGTGCCATGAAGCAGCCTGTGTTGCTGGGCTGGTCCTGCACCCGTCATCATGTGCCAGGAGGAATGAGCCATGGATTCTGGCATCTGTTCATTCTCCATGAAGAAGGACTTTTGGAATATTGAGGTAACAAAGTCCACACAAGCCACGCTTGCATTTCATACTGCAGGCGTTTGGACTCTGCCCAAGAACATGCCAGCAGCCCAGAGGCCGGCCCCTCTGGGTGCAGGGAAGGGTCCAGGGACAGGCAAACCCTAGGTTGGGGTCCAGAGGAGAGAGGCAGTCACCATGAGGGTCTTGTAACTGGACAATCAATGGGTCCGCGCTGTCTGTCACTACCTGAGCCAATTGAGCAGAGACAGGGTTGAATCATATGAGCGTTTATTACAATCTTGCCAGCAGGTCATCCACAAACGTCTGCTCTGCGCCCCCCACAAGCCGCTGCTTATACTGGGTGGAAGGACAGGATTACCTGGGGAAGTAGCCAAAGGGAAGGCCAAGTGGGCAGTTAACAGGTCAGCAGAGGGCTGGGGCCTTCAAAGGGCTGGCGATTCTGGCTTCTGGCTCTAGTTTCTGCAACAAGATAATCTTTCCATGATAACAGGCAGCTCCCTGATGGGGAGGGGGTTGCATCTCCAGATGAGCTCTCTGGTCCCAAGTGCGGCTGCCAGCCAGGTGAGAATGTGCCTTCTTTAGTCAGAACAAAACAATCACGGTTAACAGAGCATGATTCATATTTCTTACAATTCTAACTGGTTCCCCAACATCCTGTGTCTGCCCCATCAGTCTTGGGACATCTTCTGGGAATGGTGTCTTTCCCTTGATTTCAAGAGTAAAAGGGAATACATATTCCCAAGGTACACACCCCCAACCCCACCTGCAGCTGTGGATTTTGAGAGATTGGGAAGTGAGGGTTCCTAACCTCGATTCACACCCTAACTAAATGGCCTCAGCCTTGTTTCCCCCTTTGCAAGTGGAAATAAAGCTTTGATCTGCAAAGTCAGCCCTCTACTGCAGGGGTCTGCATGAGCCCCGGAGGAGGCCAGATGCTGGGCTGGCCTCAGAGGGCTGTGTGGGGAGGCTGCAGGGAGGGTGGCTAGCCGGCAGCCCTGAGGCTGTTGGTGGAAGGCTCCGACCCGGTCTGAAACAGTGAAGTGCTTCCAGCCAGTTGGGAAACAGCTCCTGCAGGTTTAGCCCCGAGGAGGTTAAGGCTGTCAGCCCAGCTGCCCTGTGAGTGCCGAGGAGGTGTCAGAATCCTCAGGGCATTCTCAGCAGGTGAACACCTCGCAGGTAGCATGCACCCCCCCCCCAATCCTACCTCCAACTCGGCCCTCTGGAGCTTCTGGAGAAAGCCATGGACAGCCAGGAGCGTCCAGGTGCCTTTCGCTGCAGCCGCCCGCATTGGTCTCTCTGTGCCTCACATGAACCAACCTCCTTCGAGCCGTGGGGCATGTGCCCTTGCTGGGCTCCCTGCCTGGCGTGCCCTTCTGGTGCCTCCACAGGGTGGCAACCCCGCATGGCAGTCTCTGCTCCAGGCTCTCCTTCCAGGGAGGCCTCCTCCGACCCCCACACTCCGCGCCGTGCCGTAGCCTTTCTCATCACTGTAGCCCAGTGATTCCCAAAGTGGGCGCTACCGCCCCCTGGTGGGCGCTGCAGCGATCCAGGGGGGCGGTGATGGCCACAGGTGCATTTGGGGGCATATATCTTTCTGTTTAATTGCTATTAAAATTAAAAAAAAATTTCCAGGGGGCGCTGAGTAATATTTTTTCTGGAAAGGGGGCGGTAGGCCAAATAAGTTTGGGAACCACTGCTGTAGCCTTTCTCATCACCAGCCATAATTTTGTTCATTTGTTTACTTGCTGACCATCCTGCACCCTACGGCCCTAAGATAAACCCTGAGAGCAGAGCAGGGATTGTGTCTCTGAGAACTTAACACGTAGTAAGGGCTCATCCGCCCTGGCCAGTGTGGCTCAGTTGGTTGGGCATCGCCCTGTGCACTAAAGTTTGCTGGTTCGATTCCCATCAGGGCACATGCCCAGGTTGTGGGCTTGATCCCTGGTAAGGGGCGTGCAGGAGGCAGCTGATTAATGTTTCACTATCACATTGACGTTTCTCTCTTTCCTTCTTACTTTCTCTCTCTCTCAAAATCAATAAAAATGTGGTTTTTTTTAAGTGACTGGTCTAGTGGAATGCAAATTACCAGCCAATTGTTGAAGAACCCACAAAGGAGGAATGCGGTTCCAGGGCCCTAGTGATTCCTTCGCCCACACCCTCACCTGGTCAGACATCACTAATCTAACACAGAACATTCGACTCAAGGAGCCTAGACAGGAGCTCTGATTCTTCCAGAGAGGCCCTAGGGGGAGCCACTAGCCCTCCCTGAGAGGTGGTGGGAGGAAGACTAGGGCGTAAGGTGCATGTTGTGCGTGGGCTGGCTGTCCAAGGTGAGGCCCTTGAGGCTGCTCCCAGGGTCAGGAAGACTTCCTGCAGGTGGGCCGTGCAGGCCCCGTCTGGGGGGAGTCTGACCTTGGGGAGCTGCTGGCACCTGCCAGGGAGGCTGGTCTGGGCTTCAGCAGCCTCACTCCAGAACAGGCCCGACGAGGGGGTGCTGTGCAAAGGAAGTTCTGCTTTGAGAAATGAATTCATTTCTTCGTGAGCAGGAGCCGGAGTGTGGGCTCTCTGAGACGCCGGGTCGGGCGTGGAAAGGGCTGGAGCGAGGCCTCAGACAGCCCTGGGGGCACTCGCTGGCCCACCCCTCTCACTCAGGGGTGGAACCCAAGCTCTGCCTGCACGGCTCTCCTGGGGAGTGGGGTGGGGTGGGTGGTTAGTGCTCGCCCTCAGTGCCTGCTCCTGCGTGGTCCCTGGGGCACAGTACAAACTTGCACCCGTGCTGCTGGCAGCCCGGCCGCCCCTTGGCCTCCCCCATCCTGAAACCCAAGCCCTGGAGGTCCTAGTCTTGTAGGGTCTTTGTCTGATCCTGTCCACACCCCCGGTGGGGCACCCAGCTACCTACTTCTGTTCTGCCAGGCCCATCGCTCTGCCCTTGGCCACCTTCCATCTCCAGAACCCAAACCTTCTGGCTGCACCTTTGTGAAGGCGGGAGCAGTGCCTGCACCAGAGGCGCCTTTGCCTTGGTCTTTGGGGCGTGAGGAGAGGGAGGCCAAGGCCCAGTGTCCCCAGATGCTCCTTCCCTGAGTCAGCTGCTCTGAGGTGTTCCCGCAGATGTGGGAGGGGCGCAGACAGCTTTGCTGGCAGTGTCTGGCACACCAGTTCTTGTTTGTTTGTTTGTTTTCTCTCTCAACTATTTTTAAAACATAATTGTTCCGAAGTGTAACAGACATACAGAGAAGTGCATGAGTCTTCAGTGTGTAGCTCAGCGATTTTCCAGGGGTGAACATGTGGGTAACGGGCATCCAGCCCCGCAGCCCGCCCCCCAACCCCCCGCCAACCCTCTGACCTGGATGTGCATGGAGTCCCGATGGATGTGCGTGTCTGTTTCTTGTGGCCCACGTGATGGGTGGGCAGTCCTTTCGGTGGTTGTCTCTGTCCATCCTCATTGCTGTCAGGGCCGCCTGGTGGCTCCGCCTGGAGCCATGGTGAAGAGCGCCATTCTCAGTGCTCTGGATGTGGCTACTGTGGGAGTGAATAAGCGTTTCTGGTGGGTCTCCACCCGGGAAGGGAGTCTGGGCCTGCATATGCTCGGCTTTCACACGCACAGTGGGACCCTCTTCCCTGCGCTGTCCCAGGTCACACCCCACCAGAGGCTGGGCGTTCCCATTGGGCCACACCCTGGTCAGCACTTGGCATTTTCTGCCTTTTCGTTTTAGCCACTCTGGTGGGTGTATGGCAGTGTCACACTGTGTTTTTTTTTTATTTATTTAAATCTTTATTGTTCAGATTATTACAGTTGTTCCTCTTTTTTCCCCCCATAACTCCCCTCCACCTGGTTCCCACCCCTCCCTTCGCCCTCACTTCCCCCCCCACTGTCCTCATCCATAGGTATATGATTTTTGTCCAGTCTCTTCCCGCATCCCCCACACCCCTTTCCCCACCAAGAATAGTCAGTCCACTCCCTTTCTATGCCCCTGATTCTATTAGATTCACCAGTTTATTCTGTTCATCAGATTATTTATTCACTTGATTTTTAGATTCACTTGTTGATAGATGTGTATTTGTTGTTCATAATTTTATCTTTACCTTTTTCTTCTTCTTCCTCTTCTTAAAGGATACCTTTCAGCATTTCATATAATACTGGTTTGGTGGTGATGAACTCCTTTAGCTTTTCCTTATCTGTGAAGGTCTTTATCTGACCTTCAAGTCTGAATGATAGCTTTGCTGGATAAAGTAATCTTGGTTGTAGGTTCTTGGCATTCATCACTTTGAATATTTCTTGCCACTCCCTTCTGGCCTGCAAAGTTTCTGTTGAGAAATCAGCTGACAGTCGTATGGGTATTCCCTTGTAGGTAACTGACTGTCTTTCTCTTGCTGCTTTTAGGATTCTCTCTTTGTCTTTTGCTCTTGGAATTTTAATTATGATGTGTCTTGGTGTGGTCCTCTTTGGATTCCTTTGTTTGGGGTTCTCTGCGCTTCCTGGACTTGGAAGTCTATTTCTTTCACCAGGTGGGGGAAGTTTTCTGTCATTATTTCTTCAAATAGGTTTTCAATATCTTGCTCTCTCTCTTCTTCTGGCACCCCTATAATTCGGATGTTGGTACGCTTGAAGCTGTCCCAGAGGCTCCTTACACTATCTTCATATTTTTGGATTCTTTTTTCATTTTGCTTTTCTGGTTGGGTGTTTTTTGCTTCTTCATATTTCAAATCTTTGACTTGATTCTTGCGATCTTCTAGTCTGCTGTTGGAACTCTGCATAATATCCTTTATTTCAGTCAGTGTATGGGTAATTTCTAGTTGGTCCTTTTTCATAACCTCGAGGGTCTCACTAGATTTCTTGAGGGTCTCACTAAGTTTATTGGCAGTTTCTAGAGAATTCTTGAAAAACCTTAAAAGTGTGGTTTTGAACTCTATATGCAGTAGTTTGCTTTCCTCCATTTCTGTCATTTGTGACCTGTTTCTTTGTCTCTGCATTTTGGCTGCTTCCCTGTGTTGATAGAGTGGCTTTCTGTGCTAGGTGTCCTATAGGGCCCAGTGGCTCAGCCTCCCCAATTACCTGAGGTGCACACTCTTGGTGCACCCCTTTGTGGGCTTTGTGCACAGTCTTGTTGTAGTTAAGCCTTGATTGTTGTAGGTATCACTGGGAGGAATTGACCTCCAGGCCAATTGGCTGTGAGAATCAGCTGTGTCTGCAGTGGGAGAATTTCTGTGCTGGAGACACCCTTCTGGGGCAAGACTTGCTTCAGTGGGGCTTTGGTGCTCACTGAGTCTGCCCCCGAGTGTGTCCCTTATGGATCTGAGGAGTTGTAATCTGGATGGTCCCACTCTGACCACTGGGTACACTGGCTCTTGGATCTCTAAGGAGGTGCTAATTTAGCCTCTGCCTGAGGCTACCCAGCAGGAGCTACGAGGAGATCTGCAAATTCCCCTTCCTTGTTTGGGGTTTGGAGGTGCCCAGATGAGGCCCAGCTGTGAAGCAATGCAAGCTGCTGTGGGGCCTTGGGCCTTCTCTTGGAAGTTCTGGGTCTGTCTGGCCCAGCTGCAGTTTGTTAGGTAATTTTCAGATTGCAAAGGGCCAGGGCATTCATATGCAAAAGCCTCTGCTGCAGCTTGGGTGGGGTGGGGTATCGGGGAATCAACACGGCGGAGCAAGCAGCTATGGC
>NW_005878405.1:0-7740 GCF_000147115.1 Myotis lucifugus | reverse complement strand
CACTCCACACGGTGTCCAGGCGGCCCTGCAGAGGCATCCTGGACGGGGCCCTCTGCCCCCCACTCCCCCCTCCCCAGCCCGGCCCTGGGAGACCCTGTGGGCAGCTGCCGCCGGCTGCCATCCTGACGCGGCTCCTGCCCGGCTCCCGGGAACAAGCCTCAGCGGGAGGCGGGGGGTGGGGGGTGGGGGGGCGCTGAGTCACTCGGCCATCGCCGGGAGCCGTGAGGCGGCTGTGAGGCCTGTGGCCCCGGCGGGGAGCTGGGGGAGCTGGGGGCCCTTCTGCAGCCCGGCCCGGGGTGGAATTCAGACGCTCCGGCCCGGTGCGGGGGCCGCGGTGAGCCGCTGGCCGGGTGCCTGGCCAGCAGCTCGTCCTTTCCTCCCTGGCCGGCCGGTCGTGGGCGAGGCTGGGCTGGGCCCGGCTGCGGGGGGTGAAGGTGGATTCGAGAACTCCCGGCCCAGCAGCTTGTGGTTAATCATTCTCCCACCCGGCCCCCAGCAGCCCCCCCCCCTCCTGGGGCCGCCCTCGGGCTCCCCGGACACCTGTCCCCAGACCATCAGGGCCAGGAGGGGCCTCTGTGACCCCCACGGGGGACCCCCATGGTGTGCAACCCTCAGGGGCTGAGGACTGGCCCAAGGTCACACGGCCAGTACCTCACACGGAGCCCTGGGGAGCCTTCACGCCTGCCCCTCCTTTAAAAAATATTTCTATTGATTTCAGAGAGGAAGGGAGAGGGAGAGAGAGATAGAAACATCAATGATGAGAGAGAATCACTGACCGGCTGCCTCCTGCACGCCCCCCACTGGGGATGGAGCCCACAACCAGGGCCTGTGCTCTGACCAGGAATCGAACCCTGACCTCCTGGGTCATAGGTCGAGGCTCAACCACCCCTCCTTTACCCAGAGCAGCCGGGGTTCGCAGCTCTACGGGGCGGCAAAGGGGGGGGGTGCCTGTCCCCAAATGAAGGTGGGGCGAGGGAGGGGTGTCGCAGGGAGAGGGTGGCTGGGCCGCCCGGATGGGGGAACCAGGGGCCCCTCCCTGGGCCTGGCCTGGAGCCCCAGAGGTCAGCGGGTTGGCCACGGGGTTTCCCCAAACCTGCTCTCCCGGCTGCTCCTGGGCGGGGAGTCCCACGCTCTCGGTGGCCCCCGGGCTCCCTCCTTCCTCTTCGCAGCTGTGGGCTCCCGGGAGGCGGCGTCCCCCGCTGGGGGAGGGCCGGCCGGCCCAGCACCCTTTTTTGGTGTTTGGCTTTGAGGTTCTGTCCTGGGATAGAGTCTCAGTTCCTTTTTCTTTTTTAGTATTTTAATTGATTTCAGAGAGGGAGAGAGAAACAGCCATGCTGAGAGAGAATCACTGACCGGCTGCCTCCTGCACGCCCCCCACACTGGGGATCCAGCCCCCAACCCGGGCCTGTGCCCTGAGCGGGAATCGAACCCTGACCTCCTGGTTCCTAGGTCGATGGTCAACCCCTGAGCCACGCCGGCCGGACTTAGGTTCTATCTTTCCCGTCACTTTCCACGCACAGTTCGTATCTGCACTGACCGCATGTGGGTGCAGCGCCCGTAGCCACCTGTACAGGGCGCCACCGGGAGGCCGAGGTCTCCCCGGCCTACTGACTGCCGTCCAGGGTCTGGGTCCCCTGGGCCTCGCTGACCCCCACCCCCCGTTTCTCCCGCCCCCAGCCTGGCCCAGCAGTGGAGCCTGGAGGATGAGGAGGAGCAGCAGCGGGAGCGCCGGCGACGCCACCGGAACCTCAGCTCCACGTCTGAGGACGACGACAGGTCGGCCCGGTTCGCCCAGAACCAGAACGGAGGGCGGCCGGCCCCGGACAGGTGCGCGGTCAGGGCGGGGCCGGGTGGCGCATCCTCCGCGGGTCCGCGTCTCACGGCAGCATGAGGCCGGCCCGGGGCACGCGGCTCTGGGTGTGAAGAGGGAGGTCAATTTCCCCTCCGTCCCCAGCCCCTGCTGGACCGGCCTTGCTCCGCCCACTTCCCCGGCTCCAGGTGCTACTATTCCTTGATTCCTATCCGTGAACTCGGGCTTTGCTGGGTCCTGGGATGGACGTGACTCCCTCTGTCTTCCTCTGAGAGGCCCCCGGAACCCATTCACAGGGGGACACCCTGAGTCAGTGTCCACAGGGGATGGTGACCCACCTGGAGGGGAGGGGGCAGGGCCAGGACTTCTGTCCACTCTGTCAGGCTCTGTGGCCGTACTGTCCCCACTAACCCAGCCTGTGCCCCCAAACCCGGACCCTTCAATCCCCTTCTAAGGGGAGGCTGGTCTGGCCACCTCGCTTTGAGGGCCCGGAAGAGAAGGGCCCAGGGAGAACCGAATGTCTCCCTTTTTTTAAAAAAAAAAAAAATTAGCTGAAACCGGTTTGGCTCAGTGGATAGAGCGTCGGCCTGCGGACTGAAGGGTCCCAGGTTCGATTCCGGTCAAGGGCATGTACCTTGGTTGTGGGCACATCCCCAGTAGGAGGTGTGCAGGAGGCAGCTGATGGATGTTTCTCTCTCATCAATGTTTCTAACTCTCTATCCCTCTCCCTTCCTCTCTGTAAAAAATCAATAAAATATATTTAAAAAAATTATTTTTATTGATTTCAGAGAGGGAGAGAGAGATAGAAATATCAATGATGAGAGGGAATCATGGACCGGCTGCCTCCTGCACGACCCACACTGGGGATCGAGCCCGCAACCCGGGCCTGTGCCCTGACTGGGAATCGAACCCTGACCTCCTGGGTCATAGGCTGACCCTCAACCCCTGAGCCACGCCGGCCGGACAGGGTGCCTTGTAGAAATGACACCTCGGACACCCTTGGTGTGATCCTTACCTGAGTGATGGTGGGCTGTGGGCTGTGGGGTGGCCAGGGGTCCCCCCCACCTCAGATGCCATGCCCTCTGACCCTCCCTCCCGTCTTCTGGCCCAGGCTGCCCAGCGTGGACGAAACCCAGGTGCCCACAGCACCGCCCGCATCCCCCCGAGATGAGGGCGAGAGGTGCAGGCCATCCTCAGGACGCGGAGGGAGCGGCGCCAGCGCCGCCAGGGGTGGAGGCCGCGCAGGCCCCCCTCCGCGAGCGTCTGGAGGCCGAGGAGGGCGGGGACAGCCCGGGCCCTGGGCAGTCCGTCCGGCCGTCCCTCGCACCCACGAAGGAGGTGGCCGCCCCGCCCCGCCGCAGACTGAGCCAGGAGAAGCAGGCGCCCTGGGCCCGGGCGGAGGAGAGCGTGGCCGCCCGAGAGCCGGGGGGCAGGCCGAGCGGGGTCCCGGAGAAGCCCCCGGGCTCCGAGAAGAAGCCCTCCGGCCCGGAGAAGGGGCCGAGCTCCGAGGGGACGCCCGTGTCCGGGAGAAAGTCGGTGCTGGAGAGGATGGACGTGTGGGAGAAAAGACCCAATCCAGCCGGAGCCGGCGTCCCCGAGAAGCAGCCCCCCCCAGCGAAGGCGGCAGGCTCGGAGCGGGGACGGGTGTCTGAGAAGGCGTTGATCTTTGAGAAGTCGCCGGTCGCAGACACAAAGCTGGTCCCCAAGAGGGCTGTGGCCCCGGAGCAGCCCCAGGCCGGGGAGAAGCCTCCACCCGAGGAGCGGCCGAAGCCCAAGGAGAAGCCTCACCCCCGGGAGCAGCCTCAGCCCAAGGAGAAGCCTCAGTCCCAGGAGCGGCCTCGGCCCAAGGAGAAGCCTCAGCCCCAGGATGAGGACCAGCCGAAGCCCAAGGAGAAGCCTCAGACCCAGGAGCGGCCTCGGCCCAAGGAGAAGCCTCAGCCCCAGGATGAGGAGCAGCCCCAGGAGCAGCCTCAGCCCGAGGAGAAGCCCCGGGCTCAGGAGCAGCCCCAGGCCCGGGAGCAGCCGGTGGCTGGGAGAAGCCAGAGAGCCAGGGCCCACTGCCGCCTGCCCTCGGCCGAGCCAGGCGGGTGCACCCCTCCGACCGCGGCCTCCCGCCTCCGGCCCATCACACTCCAGGTGGGCCGTCCCCCCGCCCCCAGTCCTACCAGGTGCCGGTGGCTCCCTTGCCGTCTCCCGTCCCCCATCTTCAGGCCGGCTCGGGCCGTGTCCTCTCTCTCTCCCTGCTCCCCGTCACCATCACGGCAGGGGCATCAGCTGGGTCACAGGAGCCAATCCCCACCCAGGCCCTGGACTTCGGGGTCCCCCCGGGAGTTCCCCCAGCAGCTGTGCCCGGCGGCCGGGCTCCAGGGAACAGTGTCTCCCATCCCCACAGCAGAGGCAGGCCCAGGACCGCCCCCCCCATTGCCCCCCACTTCCTCCCGCGGCTTCTGGGCTGGGCTGGGCCACCTGGGGTCCCCGTGGCGGCCGGTGTGACACGCCCCCTCCATCCAGGTGAAAATTCCCAGCAAGGAGGAGGAGGAAGAGGATGCCTTCTCGCCCACGGGGGCCACCTACAGCACCTCCCTCCGCAGGTCCAAGCCCCCAGGGACTATCTCCTTCCGGGTGAGCCACCCCCCGGGCACGTCCGGGCCTTGTCCGCGCAGGCCCAGCCCAGGGCACCAGCCTCCGCCACAGCACAGAGGTCGTGGGTCCGACACCAGGAGGGCAGAGCGGGCCCTTTGGGGGCCCCCTGGTGGGTGGGGAGTTGGACGGTGGATGTGGACACGCAGGAGCAGCCCCACCTGGTGGTGCCATCCGGAACTGCAGGATGAAAGCTGGCAGCCTCCACAGGGCCCCTGGGCAGGTGGGGGGCAGGTACCCCCCAAAACACACCTACAGGGGCCCAAGGAGAGGCTTTCCCCAGACTGGCAGGTGGGGGGGCAGGTGTCTCCTGGACAAGACGGGGGACCGTCATGGAGGTTTGGTTGGGAGCGGAGCAGTGGAGGGTGGGAGGTGCGAGGAGGAAGTGTCTGAGAGGGGGGCCCCTCCCCTGAGGGAGGCCGCGGCCTCCCCGGGACCCCCTGCCCCCCACGCTCATCAGTGCCTTTCTCTCTCCTTCCAGATGAGCCCCCGGACCACCAACTCGGAAGCCACCCTCACCCGCAGGTCAGGGGCCGGAGGGCCTGTTTGCTGAGCCGCAGGGCACACGGGGAGGAGCGGGGTGGGGGGGGGTGCAGTCTCACCCAGGGCCCCAGAGTGGCTGGGAGGCTGGGTTCACAGGAGGGACTGAGGCCGGGGAGGTGCAGCCTGAGGGGCGGACCAGGGAGGGCTTCCCAGAGGAGGCGGGCGTGGGCGGGGCTGCGAAGTCAGAAGAGGGTTTAGCTTGAAGTAGGGGCTGAGCTGCATGTTTCTTTTTATTTTATTTTAATTTTTTTTGTGTGTGTGTGATATCTGTTTGTTTGTGGGGTTTTTTTTGAGTGTTTAGAGCAAGCATGTCAAACTCAAAGGCTAACTCGGGCCAAATCAACAAGGTTTAAGCGTACGTGGGCCGCAAATAAACCAAAAGCTTCCATGTTCATAGAAACGGAGGTTTGTTTCGATAGAGACGCGCTGAATACAAAGGGCTGAAATAAGTGAGTCGTCGCTAACATAAAGTCATAGAACATTTTAGTGAAAATTAGTATTTTTTTTTCTTGAACATTAACTTACCGGACATTGAATAACTGCACAAATTAATTAATGTCACGCAAATAAACCTATTTTTCTCGTTCTCCGAAAGCGAAATATTTCCCGTTGCGCACACCACACAAGGCAGTCCAAGACGAATGCCGTGGCCATCGGCTGCTAAAATATTCGCTGCTGGTATTCGTGGAGAGAAATGGTGTGCCTGTGCGTAAGGGAAATGAATGCTACACGATTGTAGTAACCAGTCATTAGCGAACGTAGTAGTTCGTTATGAATAATTATGTATAACAGGATATTCTAAAAATTAAGTTATGAAATTTTTATTAAAAGGTTTCTTACGTACCATTATATAGGGTGGGCTGCAACAATATTCGTTGTGGGCCGCATGTGGCCCGCAAGCCTTGAGTTTGACATGCTTGGTTTAGAGGGAGAGGAAGGGGAAGGGATGGAGAGATAGAAACATCAACGAGAGAGAAATATCACCGATCGGCTGCCTCCTGCAGGCCCCCCACACTGGGGATCAATCTCACAACCCGGGCATGTGCCCGACCGGGAATCGAACCGGTGACCTCTTGGTTCCCGGGTTGATGCTCAACAGCTGAGCTGCCCTGGCCGGGCGGGAAGCTGCATGTTCAATGAGCACCCCGTGCCCCCAAATGTTGGTGGGAACAGTGTGAGGACTGTGTGTTGAAACCCCCCGGAAATCAGATCTGAAAAGCAGGCGTCTGGAGCGGTAGGGACTTCAGGGGCTCACAGCTCACACACGGGACCCTCGCTGAGACCTGCCACCCTAGGCCCTCGGGGTCGGGGGGCCTGGGGTACAGAGATGGACGCGAGGCAGGTGCCGCCCTCAAGTGACTCACATCAGGCAGTTAAACCCGCGAGCCTCGCCCAGCGGGAGGTGTCGGCCTGCGGGGGCTGGGGAACGTGTCGAGGGCAGCAGCTGACTCTGGGTGGAACTGAAGATTTCCAGACGGGAAGTGGGGGGGTGCCTCTTAACTGGGGGGCGGGGGAGCCTGTGGAAAGGCTGAGTGTGACGAGCCTACCGCGTCTGGTTCGGGGTACACAAGCAGGTAAAGAAGGGGGTTTCGGGGGCACTGGTCCGGTGGGGGGGACAGGGACCAGGCCCGGAGTTTGGTCTCTGTCCTGGGGCCTGAGGGTTGGAGTGGAAGGACAGGGTGGGATTCGTGTGCAGGGAGAGTGCGGGGTCAGGGCTCAGCCGGGGGTGGGCGTGTGGAGGGGACCGCAGGGGTGGGGCAGGCGGCGAGGCGGGTCCGGGACGGACGTGTTTGGGTAGAAGTGACAGGACCGGGCGGTGGTGCAGAGGGAGGGGACGGGCGGCCATTGGAGCCCCGCCTGCTGAAGGAGGGGTGCACACCTGGTCTCGGGGGGCAGGGCCTCACTGGTCGATCTCATCCCGTCCTTCTGCCCGGCAGTGCCAGCATGAAGCTCCCGGTCAAGTTAGGCGAGAAGCTGGAGAGATACCACACGGCCATCCAGGTGGGCGGGGAGGGGCGGGGGCCCCCGCGGGGGAGGGTGAGGGTGTGGGGTGCCCCTGGCCTCCACCGCCTCCTGGGTCAGCCTGTGCTCTCTCTCCCCAGAGGGCAGTGTCGGTCAAGTCCCCCGGCTCCTCCCGCACCCAGGTCTTCGTGGCGCCCGTGGGCGTGGCCAGCAGGCGTCACCTCTTCGAGAAGGAGCTGGCAGGCCAGGGCCCCAGCCGAGCGGAGCCCGCCTCCAGCCGCAAGGTGAGGGGCGCGGAGGCCTGAGGACCCCACACCCACGGCCTTGGCCCGGGCACTGCTCCAAACACCGTGTTTCCAAATGTCCCTTTAAAAAAAGATGTTTCTATTGATTTCAGAGACAAAGGGAGAGGGAGAGAGAGAGAGAAACATCCATGATGAGAGAGGATCAGGGACCGGCTGCCTCCTGCACGCCCCACACTGGGGATCGAGCCTGCACCCCGGGCCTGTGCCCCGACCGGGAATCGAACCCTGACCTCCTGGGTCATAGGTCGACGCTCAACCCCTGATGTGGCTGCATGTGTCCATTTGGGCCGAAGCTGCGGTTGACCTGAGTCACCCTTTGGGTCCTGAGCCCAGGTCCTCGCGGCTCCTGGTGGGTGGGGGTGGGGGTGGGGCCCTCAGGTCTACGGGGCGCTGCAGGGGACAAGAGGGGCTCTGTCCTGTGCCCCTCCCCCGCCCTGACCGAGCACCGGCTTTCAGGAGAATCTGACGCTCTCGGGGGTG
>NW_005878404.1:0-7741 GCF_000147115.1 Myotis lucifugus | reverse complement strand
TCTCAACCCCCAGGACCTCCGAGGTGACCATATCTGGAGACAGGGCCTTTCAAGGGGTGATTCAGTGACAGGAAGTGCTTGGGGAGCCCTTATCTCATCTGACCAGCTTCCCAAGAGGAATTTAGACACAGAAAGAGACACCAGCACGGAGGCTCCCTGAGGAGAGACCTTGGGAGAATCCTGGACTAGAAAAGGGAAATGAATGAGAAAACAGATAAAATTCTAATATGGCTAATCACTGGATCAATATCAATTCCTCATTGGGATCAGTACGCTGCGATTATGCAAATAAGATGTGAACGTTCTGGCGTTTATATGGGAAGGGTATCTGTGAACTCCTTGTTCTTTTTTGTTTGTAACTTTTCTCTAAGCCTGAAACTAGCTCAACTAAAAAAGTAAACAAACAAAGGAAAGAAAAATAACCCAAGCCATTAAAAACATCATGTTTAACTAGCATTTCCCAATCTTACTGGAGTATGTAATTTTATTTTTCTGGAAAAATACTACCCATCTCAAAGCACTATAAATTCTGCCCTGGAACACAAATGCAGCAATGGTGGGAACACAGACCCAGTATTCCTCCAGCACACACACCAATTAATTATACCACATTTTCACTTAATATGTTTCTACTGGGGTTGCAGATTTCACAAAACCGTTAAGTAATCTCTGGAGAAACAGTGATTTCAGAAAGCCTACATTTCACTTACGTGTAAGTGCACACAAGCATAATGCTCATGAGAGACAGTTAAACAAGACCGTCCCCATCATTTTACAGACACTGAGCATTTGGTTTGAGAATGATAGCATTTCCCAAGGTAAGGGAACAAGCCAGGAATGGAGGTATGTGTCTATGTCAGCGGTTCTCAACCTGTGGGTCGCGACCCCTTTGGCGGTCGAACGACCCTTTCACAGGGGTCGCCTAAGACCATCCTGCATATCAGATATTTACATTACGGCTCATAGCAGTAGCAACATGACAGTGATGAAGTAGCAACGAAAATAATTTTCTGGTTGGGTCACCACATGAGGAACTGTATTTAAAGGGCCAGAAGGTTGAGAACCACTGCTCTATGTTTTAAAGACACCGATTACTTTGACAACAACGGACAAGACTTGATACAGCTTTCACGTGTGCCTGTCTATTTATTTTTGTTTGTTTTTAAAGTTTAATGTGCAGGGTAAGTGTCAGTAAAGAGAAAGAGATGGAAAATGCAGTGAGCGAAGGGAGGTGGGGGGTCGTGTATTCCATAGAAAGGAATGGGTTGCAAAGGGGGTAATTTACAGCAGTGTTGTAAGTCTCTGGTCCCACCCCCTAAGCTCTCACACATGAAAACATACACAGGCAAAGCTTTCCTTGACATTTCGGTCCAATAGAGCATTCGCTATTTTTTTTAATTGATTTCAGAGAGGGAGAGAGAGAGAGAAACATCAATGATGACAATCATGATCGGCTGCCTCCTGCACGCCCCCTACTGGGGATGGAGCCCGCAACCCAGGCATGTGCCCTTGGCCAGAATTGAACCACAGACCCTTCAGTCCACAGGCCGATGCTCTATCCACTAAGCCAAATGGCCAGGGCTATTGTTCTTATGTTCGTGGACAAACCTAAGGAGGTGGTAGTCTCCACCCCGGCTCACTTTCTGGCATCTCTGCTTTTGTTTATCCTTCCTCAAAATGAGGAAGCCTCCATCGTCACACTTGTCTTCTCTGAACCCCCCGGGGACCAGTGACCTACTAACTGTCTGCCCCGGTTCCTTCAGCTTCAAGCCGTCTATCTTGTTAGCTCCCCGGCTCTCCTCACAAACCCTTACGCCTTTATACCCCATTGTGCTGTGCTGTGTTCGCTTTCCTTTTCTTCCCTCTGTTTCCTGAAAGTAATATTCTCCCAGGGAAACGTGTTCAGTTGTCATTTCTTCTAAATCCCAGTATATGTCCTGTCGCCTCCATGGTGACCTGAATGCTCTCATTCGTCGCCAGGAGCTGAGAATAGCAGCAAGGCCACCGTCACTTACATCTGCATTAGAGAGCAGACATTTCCACGGCCTCGCTCCCTTTCCTGCCAAACCACGTGTTTTATAGTTAATTCCCTACTGTCCAGACTCAGGGAGAAGATATTTGTGTGTGTTTTTTCCTCTTTCCCCCATTCATATGCAATCAGTGGTCAAGTTCTATAAATTGTACCTTGGCAATATTTTTCTTACCAATTCTCCCTTTTTTCCCCCATTAATTATCACTGCGACCAAAAATATCACCTCTCAGATGGGACTAATGAAAAAAATATGAGACTAACTGAAAGCAAAATAAAATTAAATTTTCCTTAGGATGAAACACCATCAAGGTGGGACAGTTTCGTGTCTATTAACCGGCCTGATAGCTAGGCACCCCCTTGCCCGAAAATCATGGTCCATGTTCACCATCCTACAGTAATTTGTGTCCAAACAATGAACGTATGTTCCTCTTCCTAACAAGATTGCCCAATAAATCAAAATGCTGACTTATTACCAACAAGAAAGACCACTGCAAGAGCATGGAGCACCCTCACATGCCCTCAAGTAAGTGAGGGAACCGGCAAGTGCTAGCACACAGGCTAATGTCTCAGTGCGCCAGGGAGCACAGCTACTTGAAACCAGCTCAGAGTCGCTTTGTGACTCATAGACCCACTAGAACCAGGATGAATATATTCATAACAGGAAAAGGAAACGGAAGGTCAGCAGAGTGCTAACCAGTAGTAGCCAGGGTACCGGCTAAATTGTTGTAGAGACTCCAAAATACAAGATACAATTTTTTAACATTAATATCCCTCTTGCCTGACCGGTTTGGCTCAGTGGATAGAGCGTCGGCCTGCGGACTCAAGGGTCGCAGGTTCGATTCCGGTCAGGGGCATGTACCTTGGTTTGCGGGCACATCCCCAGTGGGGGTGTGTGGGAGGCAGCTGATCGATGTTTCTCTCTCATCGATGTTTCTTGCTCTCTATCCCTCTCCCTTCCTCTCTGCAAAAAATCTATACAATATATTTTATATAAATATCTCTCTTGCATGATAACCCAGAGGAAGGCTACTTCATCCTATATATGGGTTTCCATCCGTGCCCACATTCCCACTGACTAGAAGAGGAGTGAGGAGAGGAGGAGGGTGGTTGAGTGGGTGAGTCTAATTCTAGCTTGGAATCGGGAATCCCATTCTTCCTCTGGCCTGAGACAAGTCTCTCTCTAAAACATCTGGCCCTTCGGTCTCCAGCTCCTGATTGCTTTACCCATCTCAGTTGTCTCAGTTTACCCGCATACTCCTTCCTTCAGTTACGGAGGAACTTATGCCATGCAGTTGCTGTTAAATCACACTTAGGATTTTCTTGAAATATTACAACCTGCATAGCACTTTATTTTAAAAATATATTTTTAATTACACCATTTTAGGTTTAGTATTATATTTATTTCTATGTGTGTTGGATCCTAAAATCTTAGTTTCTTTTTTTTTCACATTGTATCAACTAATAGAGTACACAATTGCCTGTGGCTCTCAACTGTTTTTATTCAAAGTCACCATTTGTTAGAGGATAAAGTTTTAATAATATTATTCTCCTTTTTAATGGAGAAATTTGAGTATTGTTGTAAGCTTTGTTTTCAATTAAAGGTTTGATAATCCTTGCATAAAGCATTTCGTAGAGTTGTCAACATTTTCCCCCACTGAACTATTTAATTCAGCTTGCCAGTTCTCTTATTATTAAATCAACCTTGGAGCTTTCTACTTTCTACTGAGGCTCAAGGGCAAAATTTCAAACATATTCTCTTAATAAATAAATCTCGACTATATCTTCAATTGAAGCAAAATATAGAAGACTTGATATAAATTACTTTAGTCAAACAATATTCTTAATAAATACATTAAACATGTTGAATTAAGTGCTTTTCTGTTGGGTGGACTATTTATATTCAACCGGTGGTATATATCTGATAAGGTACTTGTATCTTAAATATATAAAAAGGAGATTAACACTCTTACACTCAATAATTAAAGACAAATAACCCAATTAAAAAATGACCAAAGGACCTGAATAGGTTTTACTACAAACAAGATAAACAAATGGCCAAGAAACACATGAAAAGATGCTCAGTGTTATTAGCCATCAATGAAATGCAAATCAAAAACACAGGGAGACACTACATTTCCTCCACTGGATGGTTATGATAAAAAAATTGGATAATAACAAGTGTTCCTGAGGGTGTGAAGAGCTTGAAACCTTTATACACTGCTGGTGAGGATACATAATGTTACAATCTCTTTGGGAAAAATTCTGGCAGTTCCCAAAAAAGACTAAACAGAGTTACCACATGTCCCATCAGTTCCACTCCTAAGATAGACCCAAAAGAAATGAAAGCATATGTCCACATGAAAATGTTTGCAGGAATGTTAAGAGCAGCCTTATTTACAACACTAGAAACAACCCAAATATCCATCCTCTGATAGATAAAAAAATAAAAGGGGACCTATTCATATAATGGAATATTATTTAGTCATAAAAAGGAAAAATTAGTACAGTATTACAATATTAACATACCTTGAAAACATTATGCCAAGTGAAAGAAGCTGGACAACACACACACACATTATATTATTCCATCTATAGGCAATATGCAGTGTCTAAAATAGGAAAATCTACAGAGACAGAGTAAATTAGTAAGAGTTGGGAGAAAATGTAGAGGCTGCTAAAACGTAGAGGGCTTCTTTATGGGGTGATGAAATTATTCAAGAGTTAGACAGTGGTGATGGCCGCACAGTTCTATGACTACTAAAACACCACTAGATTGTAGGCCTTAAATGGGTGAGTTGTAGAATGTGTGAAGTCTATCTCAATAAAGCTTCTATAAAGAAAGTTATTCTGGTGAACTATACCATTTCTATGACATTTAGTTGTAAAATAAGTGGGGGTTTTTTAAATTATTGATGTATTTTAAGATTTTGCAGGTTAATCTTACTCATGGGAAATCCTTCGTTATGTGGTAATGATTTCTTCAGTATTACTTATTTTAATGAGGCAAAATTCATTAGGGTATAATGGGAAGTCCTATTTTAAGGGTTACTAGGATTCTTTTTTAACTTAGTGTCAGATGTAATTTGTTTACCAGACAATATTGTGTGACAATAAATATTTACGGGTAAGACAGTGTAGTTTAACCATTCTCAGAATAATAATGTGTTAGTGTAGATGGCTCTCATTTTATTGTTTGCAACACAATGAAGCTGGTCTAGATATTTGCTTGGAAGTCGTATGATTCTGTGACAAAGATGGTATGGCAAAATAATGAATCCATGTGATGAGTTCCATGAATGTTCACTTAATTGGTGTTGAAGTAGTTTCCAGTGTTTTATTTTATATCTTCACACTGCTGAGTCCTTTCATCAACAAAAAACAATTTCATTCATGACCCTGTTCCAGCCTTTCCATCAATAGATGAAAGGCTTGTAACTGTACAGGTTAAAATATTTCGATTCCAAACTCTAATAAAATTGTTTCTGGGGAACTCCTACCGTCTCATTAGAGCAGATACCTGATTCAAGAAAAGAGTAAAACTTGCTGAAGAATACCGTAGGGCACTTACTGTATTTCACTTAATTCACACCATCTAGTATTATATCCCAAGAAAGAATTTTCCTTTTCCTTGAGTTATTTTAATGGGCACTTGACTTAAATAGCTATCAATTAACTTAATTTCAATCATCATAACCACAAGAGACCACAGTGAGATTTACTTAGAAAATCAAATTTTTCTCTAAAATCCTAAGTAAAGACTATGAAATGGTATGAGATGCAGTGGCACATTTGTCTCCTTAAGTCAAAGTGGTGACTGTATTCCCCGAGTACATATTTCTTGATCACCCAAGTCAAAAACAGTCTCTGTGTTTTATGAAACACTATCCAAGTAAATGAGAACAACGTGTTCCAATACGTTTTCCCATCTACCTGGAAATGCATATGAAAAGTGATTTCTTTTATACTATGTTAGCTAATCTTCTCTACTACTTTGTCATCATTCTGTACTCATTGAATATTTTTATTTAGAGGTCAATTGTGTAAAGATAACTTCAAGACTAAAAACTTACCTCACATAGAAAAATATGGCTTTAAGATTTTACACTAGTGACTGTCATCATCTTGTTCTTTAATGTTTTATTTGTTAAGTATTCATCCAGAAATTAGAAACCATGCCCTAATCCTAGGTGTAACAAATGATGTAGACACTTAGGACTTAGGATGAAACAGATGATCTCAAGATTCGTTAGAAGAGACAGCCAATCACTGTCAATTTCCTGTATGTCTTGGACCCCTTAAGGGGTCTATATTTGTCTGTCTGTCTATCCATCTGTCTCTCCATCAGACGAAGATAACACACAAATACAATATCGGTACATATCTAGCTGTATACCTTGGCTAGCTATATTTCTAAATCACATAACTGCACTTATTTTTTTTAATATAATTTAAAATGCATTATCTTAAAGAAAAAATATACTTACTGCCCTCTAGAGGTATGAACCAGTAGTGTGATAAGTGTAGATGTTGCTGGGCATATACAGTTTAAAGCTAACATGGCGTATTTAAACTCTTCTTCACAAACAACATGATCTGTTTGAAATAAAATAGGTAAATTAGAATAATTTACCTTGGGGTGGTAATATTTTAAAATAATATGAAAAGTAAAACAGTGAATTAAATTACAGAAGTTTCCATAAAAAAACACACACACATTTTTGAGATTTTTTTTTTAACCTGTGTAATTTTATTCCCAGGAAAAATGTTTCTTAAGAGAAAGTACTACAGCCTAGGGAACAGAGTCAATAATATTGTGATAACTATGTGTGGTTCTGGGTGGGGACTGGAAATATCAAGGGGCCAACTTTGCAAAGTATATGATTGTCTAACTACTGTGCTGTATTACCTTGAAACTAATCTATAATAATAAAAGCGTAATATACTAATTAGACCGGACGTCCTTCCGGACATCCTTCCGGACGAAGCCGGGGCTATGAGGGAAGCCCAGGTCCCCGGTGCCAGAGGGAAGCCGGTGTCGGCAGCTGGGGGAAGGAAGGCCTACTCCTGCACAAATTTGTGTGCATCGGGCCTCTAGTACAAAAATAATGTTGAATGTAAACCGTAAGTGAAAAATAAAATTTTTTGAAAAGAGAGTACTAGACTATGAGTTAGTGATTGAGAGGGAAGGGGAGGTGTCTCACCACAGTTCTGTCTTTAACAGAATAATTGCTGTTAAAGCCTTTGGCAAAGTATTTCATTTTCCTCTGCCTCATCTGTAACATGGGTGAGGTGAGGTAGGTTAGGGGTAAGCCTGGACTAGAAACCAGAGACTGTTCAAAGTCTCCTTCAGTTCTGACAGCTCCACTGTATGAAATAAAACAGTATTGACTGAGCAAAGTCATAGTCACACAGCATAAAGACTTGGAAAAGTAATTATTAAAAGAGGTATCGGGACCCTAGCTGGGTCTGGGCTCAGTGGATAGTGTGTCAGCCCACAGACTGAAGAGTCTCAGGTTTCGATTCCAGTCAAGGGGCACGAACCTCAGTTGGGAGGCAATCAAATCAATGGGGTCTCCTCTCACATCGGTGGTTCTCTCTCTATCTTTCCCCCCTCCCTTCCACTCATGAAAAATCAATGGGAGCCCTGAACCAGGTTGGCTACATAGGATAAAAGCCGTCGTCTTGCGAAACTGAAGGGGTCCCAAGGTT
>NW_005878403.1:0-7742 GCF_000147115.1 Myotis lucifugus | reverse complement strand
ACAGTAAGCAGCGCAGGCACCGGCCTCAGCCCGCCACCGCACCTCCCTATAACCCAAACATAATTCGGGGCGGTTGTATGGTCGATAGCCATATTTTTCTATTTACTGATTACTGAGTTAGTGGTTATGTATTCTGTCTTGAGTCAGAAGGTCCTGGACTGATTTTTGCCAATTTCGAGGGCCCCATAGAGAGAGTAGAACAACAGAATCAGCCAATCCGGTATGTTTGTCGTGATTACCCCTCTTTATCTCTCAATCTCTCTCCCTGGCTCTCTCGTACTCTCACTCTCTCTCTCTCCCGCCCCTCCATTCTGAATCCAATAAAATATATCTTAAAAATTTCAAAAAAAAGAGAGAGAAAGGCTTCTTAGAAGATGCAATATTGACATTCATGCTTGAAGAACAATTCCTGACCCTCAGGGCTGGCTTAGGATAAAAGAAAACTATGCTAAATGCCTTAAAAATGTTTTCAAATGTGCTTCTCCTTTGAACCAACAGTTCCATTTCTAGAATATTCCCTAAAGAACTAATCAGACAACTTCATAGATATATAGGTACAAGAATGTTCAGCATCTATAATAGGAGAGAGCGGGAGAAGGAGAGAGAAGAAAGAAAAAAACAACATAGATCATCAACAATAAGAGAATGGGCAGCCAAATCAAGGTGCATTCAGATGGCGAGGTATAAATGCAGCCATTAAAAGTCACTTTTTAGAACTGGTTTTTGATATGTGAAAATGTTTGCAATAGGTTCCGGAAAGAAAAAAAAATCAGGCTGCAGAAAGATGTGCCACTGTCTAGGAGCATGCAACCCATGGATCGAAAGATGGTCCCCGCCGTAACCGGTTTGGCTCAGTAGATAGAGCGTCGGCCTGCGGACTGAAAGGTCCCAGGTTCGATTTCGGTCAAGGGCATGTACCTTGGTTGGGGGCACATCCCCAGTAGAGGGTGTGCAGGAGGCAGCTGATCGATGCTTCTCTCTCTTCGATGTTTCTAGCTCTCTATCCCTCTCCCTTCCTCTCTGTAAAAAATCAATAAAATATATATTAAAAAAAAAAGATGGTCCCTGGACCAGCCACCACCTGGGAACGTGTGAGAATGCCAAATCTCAGCCCCACCCAGACCTACGGAATCAATATCTGCATTTTGACAAGAGCCTTATGTGCCCCAAATGTGCATTGTCACGTGAGAAGCACTGGTCTGAATTACAGGCTGCTACTGGTCCACAGTGAAGTTCCCACGGTCCATGGCATTGTGAGGGGGGAAGGAACAAGGTATTGAGTTTATCACAAAGTTAAATGTATTAATTTATAGCACTGTTCTTTATTCTTAGACTATAACCTTGCTTTTAAGGGGTTAAACTTTCTTTTATATAATGATGGTGACTTTGGGATGGTGGGTTTAGTTGGTTATTTTGCTGGTGTTTCAGTTGTCTTAGTTGGCAAAATAAACACTTGGTATGGTCATCCTATGTATTGTTTTGAAAATTTTACTAGGAAATCTGGGAATGCTAAAACACACTACTTTCAAGTACCATATTATGTGTTGGTATACAGTTTGGGGGAATGTAAATTACACATAAACAATAGTTCCCATGGGAGGTGGGACGATGTACACTTTCAGCATTTTCTCTTCTTCTTTTCTGAGATGTCTATGTTCTCTGAATTTAGCATTAAAAATATAGGTCTACATGGAAGCTGGAGGAGCTACGGAAGGCAGATGTTTCATCCAGGTAGCTTAGGAAGCCTGATGCAGTGATACTGAACATGGACCGTGGACCCAGTCAGCCTGGGTTCTAATCCCAGTGCCACCACTTATGAGCAGAGAAACCTTGCCCAGGTCACTTACTGTCCTTGTGTCTCATGTTCCTCATCTATAAGGTGGGTTATGATAATTATAGTACCTCAATCTAGGATGGTTCTGAGGAGTGAATTTAGTACATGTATTATTTTGCCAGGGCTGCTGAAACAAATTACCACAAACTGCGTGATTTAAAGCAATAAAAATGGATTCTTTCACACTTCTAGATGCCACAAGTCCAACATCAAGGTGTCAGAATGTCCTGCTCCCTCTGAAGTGTCCAGAGGAGAATTCATCCTCACCTCTTCAGCTTCTTGCGGCTGCAGGCATTCCTTGGCTTGCGGCTGCATCACTTCAGTCTCTGCCTCTGTCTTCACCTGGCCTTATCTTCTCTCCTTGTGTCTTCTGTCTCCTATAAATACACCTGTAATTGGGTTTAGGTGTCCCTGGGTAATCCAGGCAGATCCCATCTTGAGATCCTTAAGTACATCTGCAAAGACCAACTTTCCAAAACAGGTCACATTTAGGTCTAGGACATGGAGATATCTTGGGCCACCATTCAGCCCACTACAGCATATAGAATCAACTTAAAACAACATGTGACATGTAACAAATACAGTTTTTGTCTCATTTCAGTTCTCTGGGAAGCTTTTGTTCCAGATTTTTCTCTAAAGGCTCTTGCTTGGGAGAAGTCCCTTGCTTTCCAATTTTCAACCTAAGTGAATTATGCATATTACTAAGTATTTCCCTCTCAAAAACCATTGTCATTAAAGGGCTCCACATTTCTGTTGACTGTGATTACCACTGAAAATGGGAGAGTTGAGGAAAACAGCATTAAGTCCTAACAGGAATTCTCTCTAGATTCAAGATTAAGTGAAGGGAGCCCACAGAGTCATTGTAATCTACAAAATTCCATTTTTTTTATTGCTTAAAGCATTACAAAGGGTATCACATATATGTCCTTTTTTTCCCCCCCACCCTTGACAATACCCCGGCTTCCCCTACCCCCCAGTGTCTTATGACCATTGGTTATGCTCATATGCATGCATACAAGCCCTTCAGTTGAACTCTTAACCCCCTCCCTCCTGCCCCCCAACCCTCCCCGGCCTTCCCGCTGCAGTTTGACAATCTGTGTGAGGCAGCTCTGCCTCTGTATCTACTATTGTTCAAAAGTTTATAATGGTCTCTATTATCCATGAATGAGTGAGATCATGTGGTATTTTTCCTTCATTGACTGGCTTATTTCACTTAGCATAATGCTCTCCAGCTCCATCCATGCCGTTGCAAATGGTAAGAGTTCCTTCTTTCTTACAGCAGCATAGTATTCCATCGTGTAGATGTACCACAGTTTTCTAATCCATTCATCTACTGATGGGCACTTAGGCTGTTTCCAGATCTTAGCTATGGTGAATTGTGCTGCTATGAACATATAGGTGCATATATCCTTTCTGATTGGTGTTTCTGGTTTCTTGGGATAAATTCCTAGAAGTGGGATCACAGGGTCAAATGGGAGTTCCATTTCCAGTTTTTTGAGGAACCTCCATACTGCCTTCCATAGTGGCTGCACCAGTCTGCATTCCCACCAGCAGTGCAGAAGTGTTCCTTTTTCTCCACATCCTCTCCAGCACTTGTTGTTTGTTGACAAAATTCCATTTATTGTTCCTTTCTTCCAGCAGTGATCTTACATTCTTCTAACAAATAACTATTCTCAAAAGGACACAGGAGAGACTGGACCTCGGGGATAGGACATTTGCCGTGCAGGGCAGCCTTCTATACGGGGTCCTCCAAAGGCACAGGGAGAGAGCTACGGGAAGGAAGAGGCCACATTTCCTGGAGTGGTCATCTGGGCCTGTGATGACTTTCTAGCAGAAGTTCTCCAGACTCGCCCAAGCAGATTGCTGTCATCTCCACCAAAAACCCCACCTTGGCTTCATAAAGTTGAAATAACAAAAGTTCCTTCTAACTGTTTTAAGTTCTCAAATGGGGTAAAAATTTTATAAGGTCGTTCATCAAGATGTAAGCATAGTGTTTGACCTGTGGTAGGAGCACAGCACATTTTGCTGAATGAATGAATGAATGAATGAATGTGGTTCTGACTTCAGGAGGCTTCAACTTTGGAATTCAAGGAGTAATTTGTCATTAGACAAATTATGTACATTCTTCAAGTAAATGATCCCCTGTCCTCCACCAGTAAGGGTTTCCCTAAATGGGAAACTGAGCAGTGGGGATGAGGCAGCCTTTCCTCTATCTGCCTGAGATGCATTTGCAGAGTCAGGACTAAGGAGAGGACCCTTGAGTGTGCATGTGAGGTGCCCAAACACAGCTGCCTTCCCTCCTGTGGGTCCTCCTCCTACCAAGGAGGTCAGCATAACCTCCACATGGCACCCCCTATATTTGAATAATGGTATAGGAAAGTCACAGACAAAATGCTTTCCTAAATCTTCCCAGGCAACTTCCAAACTCAGAATTGTAAATCCAAGCTACAAATTCTCTTTTCATAGAACACTGTAGACTTTTCTTGGTGCAAATTCAGGAATGCATTTGTGGTTCTCACTGGCTGGCATAGGGACCACCCCTTTTCCGTATCTCTTCAAACCAACTCCCTAATACTTAACCCATAAAATGGTCATCTCTGCATACATACAGACATAAAGCTGTCATTTGCTGATTTCAGGCTGAAATAATTATAGCCTCCTGAAAAATTCAGACAACTAGGGCTGAAATCAAAGTTGTTATTTGGATGAGTAAGAAAATAAAAAGCTCCAATTCTTCCTTCAATCTTAGTCACCTCTGAATGAAGTTTCAAATGACACACTGGCTATTAGTTCTGTCTTTCCCTGGTGGACTCTGGAGTTAAACTCATTCACACTGAAACCATTTCAAAAGCATCTATAAGTAGACACTTCCAAATAATTAGAGCCAGCAGTAGCTGCAAGTTTCACAACTGTCCTGTGTCTAGCTGGCTAATGTGGTCACATCAGTGACAGTGGTGGTGTTTTTATTTCAGGCTACAGGCAGGCTTTGTAAGAATGTGAAAATCAATACAAAAGGTTTGTCGAGGGTGACATGTTTGTTAATGCTTTATTGATTATGCTATTGGTTGTAAATTTTCTAACTTAATAAAGCTCAAGATTTTGTGCAGTGAAAGACAGAGGTTATTTAATTAACTGGCCACTTAATGCAAACTATGAACATGATACACTGTGACTGCTTCAAAGTGACACCCAATTCATCACTCTCCAAGTGGGCATGATGTCATACTCACACACACACACACACACACACACACACACACACTCACACACACACAAGAATATTATACCACTGAAAGAACTAGGCAAAAGAAGGCTGATATAAAAAGGAAAAGCATATACATATATACCTAATACTAAATGATTCTGGCATTGTGCACTAATACTGAAAGAAAGGTTGAATGTGCATATAGCTGTTTTCTTGATAAAAGGAAATTAGGAATAGACTTTTAAAAAATTAGGCCAAATTACAGCTGCTCATAATTCAGGCAGCATTGTAAAAAATTGATGATAATCTATGTTCTGCCTCCAGAATGAAAATATCGTGACCTAGCCCAAAGAATTTGTGGCATCACAATGATTTATTTAACATATTTAAGAAATCAGCCCTGCCAATGTGGCTCAGTGGTTGAGCATCAACCTACGAATCAGGAGGTCATGGTTCAATCCCTGGTCAGGGCACATGCCCAGGTTGCAGGCTCAATCCCCAGTGTGGGGCATATAGGAGGCAGCCAATCAATGATTTTCTCTTATCATTGATGTTTCTATCTCTCTCTCCCTCTCCCTTCCTCTCTGAAATCAATAAAAATATATTAAACATTAAAAAAATCAGATAAATCTAATCCAGCAATGATTAATGTTACTCTTTCCTAAAACTGTTTGGTCCATTCTATACAGATTATATACAGTTGTCCCCCAATATTCATGAGGTATTAGTTCCAGGGACACCCCTTCCTGTACCAAAATTCAAAGATGCTCAAGTCCCTTATATAAAACTAAAGGCCCAACACATGAAATTCGTGTGCGGGTACAGTCCCTAGGCCTGGCCTACAATCAGGGCCATTTTCCCGGCTGCCCACAGCTGGCCCCGCCCCCTGCTGCCACCTATCCCAGTTCCCCGTTTGTCATCGGGGAAAGGAACCAAAAAGTGGTCAGTGCACCTCATAGTGACTGGTCAAGCAGTCGTTCTGGTTGTTCCGCCATTAAGGTCAATTTGCATATTACCCTTTTATTATATAGGATTATTATATAGGATAGAGGCCTGGTACACGGGTGGGGCCAACTGGCCTGCCCTGATGGGGGCCCCAGGTCAGGGTGGGGGTCCCCGCTGGGGAGCGGGGCTGGCCGATGCGAGGGGCCACAGGTGGTTTGCAGGCTGGCCACACCCCCGATCAGGGTGGGGGTCCCCACTTGGGGGCGGGGCTGGCCTGGTCAAAGGGCCGTGATCATTCTGGTCTCTGGTCATTCCAGTCATTCTGCCGTTTCGGTCGCTGGGCTTTTATTATATAGGATGGTGTAATATTTGCATCCTCCCATACACAGTACTTTAAGTCATCTCTGGATTACTTATAATACCTAATACAATATAAATGCTATGTAAATGGTTGTTATACTGTATTGTTTAGGGAACAAGAATAAGAAAAAAAGTGTGTATATGTTTAGCACAGATGCAACCATGATAGGCCTAATTACATAGTCCACATCAGCAAAAACGTAACTTTTTTCCCCAAAAATATTTTCTGTCCAAGGTTGGGTGAGTCTGCAGATGTGAAACCTGCAGAAACAGAAGGCTGACTGTATTCACTGTACTAAGCTCTGCACTAAAAGGACTTTATTTTCCTCTCTATCACATGACTTCTAACTATCTTCTCATGTAGGTCGCCAAAGCACAAAGTTGTTAAACTTGCAGCATTTACCAATGAACCATTAATAACACAAGCTTGTCTTTCTTCAAATATAAATCCATTAGGAAAGGAAATGTAGGTCACTTAACTTGATTTTGCGTGTGTGTGTGTGTGTGTGTGTGTGTGCTTCCTTCTGTAAAACCTGACATAATATTATATTGTTTGCAACATTCCTAGAATTATATTGTGGTATTCAACCTTTTAGGGGGTAGTTTCTAGTTTCCCATGGTGGAACTCAGCTCTCAAGCCTGCCAAGATGTGACGTTAGAAAGCCACAGAAAGCACAGTGCCATTGGTAACACCCATTTAAGTCCTGATCACTTCCCACACTTGTAGCTAAACTGGCATTAATTTTTTAAGACATCTTCCAAATCACTTTCCTCAGGAAATTGTTCATAATTGTTTTGTAGTCACAAAACCCTCTTGAATCATCAACTCTTCCAAGAAATTTTATAGATTCTCATGGAACCAGTTCAATAAAGCATTTATTTCCATAGAAGAATGGGAGAGCGGAATAATTACCATCCTGGGCCTTCATTTCCCCAATTACCATCAATGGGGTTTCTCACCTGCCAGGTTAATGCCTGCCTGTTCTATCCCCCACCATATAAAAAGTCTCTCTATCTGGTAATTACTTTCTCTCTTTCTCACTCTTTCTTTTCTTCTTCTTTTGGAATTATTTTTAACCTGTCTTTTCAAGCCTTTTCAAATGTTCTAATGGAGCCCTCATGTGAATATTTCAAAATTTTCTTCCATTGTAAATCTCATTTAAGCTCTTCCAAATTCTCAACAGTAACTCCTGATTAATAAAAATTTCACTGGGGAGTGAGTTCTTTTCTTTCCACTAATTTAAAAGCCTCCCACAGTGGCTTCTTAAACTATTTGGGAAACAATTTTAAATGAAAATAATTCTATAAATACATAGCCATGAAACTGGATTCTCTTTGGGCTTAACCTGGTAGTGGTTATAAGTTAATACATCTTGGAAAAGCCTTCCCCCCTCCCCC
>NW_005878402.1:0-7743 GCF_000147115.1 Myotis lucifugus | reverse complement strand
AGGAAGGAGGACTATTCCAAAGGCACAGTTCTGGATGTACCCTGGAACATTGTGATTTTCTTCCCGTTGGGCAGCAAGACCATGTGCTGCATGCTCAGCACCTGCTTTTCTCCGGGCATTCTGTCCAGCTGTCCAGTTTGTGAGAGATGGTGACATTTACAGCCATTACAAGTACAAGGCAACTGTCCTGGCTGCCTGCCATCATGGGGCCCAGGTCCAAGTGGCTACCATCTGGCAGGACATCTGCTCTGCCATGGGGAGGGCTGTGGATGCAGCAACATGCCCACAGAGAAGACATTGCCCTCTGCCCTTAGGGAAGGCATTGCATTCCACCCATACAAGAGATGGCAGTGAGAATAACCCAAAGGATGGTCTTTCCTCTACGGCTGTGATCCTTCAGGTTTGGGGGCCCTGGTGACATGTTTAGAATATACTGTTGAGAACATGGCCTCTCTAGCCAGACTGAGTAGGTTCCCATCCTGGCTTCATCACTTTACTCTGTGACCTTGGGTAGGTTTCTGAACTTCTCTGTGACTAGTGCTGAGTCCATCCTTAGTAAATGTCAGCTATTTTTATTTTTAGACAACATCTTAGAGTGTGTCATGTGCTCTAGATAGAAGGCTGAGGCTGCCAAAGATCTCCAGGTAGTGCCCTTCAGTGATGCTCAAGTCCTATTTTAATGGACACTCACTGTGCACCCCAGCCATGCTGAATACCTGTTCTTTCCTGAATTTGTAACATGCCTCCTGATACTTCTGGGCCTTGGTATATGCTGGTCCCTCTGCTGGGAAATGATTTGTTCTCTCTTTATCAAGTTAACTCTTCATCATCTAAAAGCCTTCTGCCTGGAAGTCATCCTTGATTACCTGTAGGCTATGTATTGACGTATCTCTCTGTGTGCTCACCTCTAATATTGGATGGAGGGATGAGGTACTTATGTATGCCATCTCTATTATTCTCATTTAATTAATCCTTAAACAGTTAAATTACATATTTTACTGTCTTCTTGAAAAAACACACATCTATTTGTTCTTATTTCAAATGCAGATTGTGGCCCAGAAGGGAGGGGATTGAAAGTCCAGTTCTAAAGAATGAGACTGGAACAATCGCATGCTATTTTCCCATCCAAATCTTCTTCATTCTGTGATTATGTACAGCCAAACTGACCAGCTGGAAAGAGTTGATTCAGGGAAGTGGTGTTATTGGTCCAATACAGACATTTGGCTAAATCTAATCATGTTCAAAATGATTTTAGTTAACGGCTCGCGTGAATTGCGCGTACTCCGCGGGAGCCGTCTTTAACTCGGTTCATATAGATTTGCGGTGGAGTGCGGGAAACGTGTAAACTCGGGCCGATTGTAACTGCGTATTACCAAATATTTGTTTGTAATCCACCCTTTTGGTGGATGGAACAAAACCAAAAGACAGAGCCATCTTATATTTTGGCGGGAAATTCACCCGCACTCCAAGTGTTAAGTGAAATTGTGTGTACATGCTATCATTGGATTTAGGAATAAAGATGAAGCTGTTGGCCACTGAAAATCCTATATTTTTTTTGCTATAGCTTAGGCCAGCAAGCTTCTTAAACAGACAAGTTATTGTCCACTTTATGTAATTTGATGAATTCAGTGGGGCTTACTTTTTCAGAAACAAGTCTCTCCAGTCTGAGATAGCATCTGATATTCTTACCATTTTAACAAGTCCTTGGGTTAAAGTTATATCTCTACACAGTTTATATGAAAAAATGACATAGTTAACATTAACATTTATTCATTTAACAAATATTTATTTCCTATATAACATACTAAACACTCTTCTATTGATACGTGTTTGGGATAGATCAATGTGCAAAACAAACACAGATTTCCTCCTTCCAGGACTTCATAATTTGGTAAGGAGACACAGAAACTAATGAATGAATATACAAGCAGAATGCAAAGAATATTTGAAGGTAATAAATCCTATGAAAAATAAAGCCAATTAAGATGAAGATTTGTATACATTACATAGCCTTTCATATACTAATATATAGTATCATGTATTTTTTCTACATACCTTAAAGTAGGCAAGGGCTATATTGTCTCTATTTTATAGATGAGAAAATTGAGGCAAAAAGGCAATACTATGGTGTCAGTCTCTGTCAGGTCCTTAGTTCTTCCTTTTACCTGGAAGTATTTGAAACATTGTTAGCTTACATTTAACTTAAAACCTAGGGTCAATTCTATGATAATAGCCATTTTGACAGGTGTGCGATGATTTCTCATAGTGGTTTGATTTACATTACTGTGGTGATTAGTGATGTTGAGCATCTTTTTATGTATCTGTTGGCCATCAGTATTACTTCTTTGAAAAAATGTCTATTCAAGTCCTCTGTCCATTTAAAAATTAGATTGTTTATTTTTTGATGTTAAGTTGTATGAGTTCTTTATATATTTTGAATAATAACCCTTTGTTAGTATACTAGAGGCCCAGTGAATGAAAATTCCTGCACGGGGGGCGGGCGGGGGGAGATGGTTCCTCAGCCCGGTTTGCCTACTCTCACTGTCCAGGAGCCCTCAGGGGATGTCCAACTGTTGCCTGGTGGGAGGTGACTGGGTTGATCAGGGGAAGGCGCCGTCCCCATCACCCCGCTGCTACAGCCACTGCCGGCCGCGGCAGCTGCGAGGGTTCAAGGCTGCCTGAGCCCATGACTGCCTGAACCCTGGGCCTCGCATCCACTGTGGCTTTGTCCGGATGGACCTGCATCTATATTTACCCATCTGGGGCTAGTCCAGATCATAACAGAACTACTGCTCCTTATTGTGATTTAGGGAAAATGAGTGGTTGAATTAATGGTTGTAAAATCTTATGAGTGAAATTCACTAGCAGTTAACTAGCTACCAAAGAGGGATAGCAATGTATTGGTATTTATGATGCTATTTATGTGCTTCTTCATTAAGAGGTGTTTCAAAATTAATGCTTTTAATTGGTTTCCAATTGTTTTTATTATCTATTTAGATGTCTTTGCAAGGAGGACATTCATTTCATGATTATTTTTGGCATTTGTATGTAAGACATAGAACAAGTTCTATCTATCTATCTATCTATCTATCTATCTATCTATCTATCATCTATCATCATCTATTGATTTATGACATATTTTCCAGAAAGCCCTCTTTTCAAATCTGGAATACCAATGCACAAAATTGATACAGTGTGGCTGCTCTGACAAAACCAGTCACACAAGCACTTCTCAAGTCTAAAGCTTAATGGCCAAAGTAAGTCACATGGCTAAAATGATTTTCTCTGATATTTCCTTCTAGAAGTTGTATAATTCTAACATTTTGTTTATAACAATGACACATCTCAATTTTTGTGTGTGACATAAAATAGGGGTTGCAGTTTATTTCTTAAAGGTCTAATTGGCAAACAATAGATGCATTTATTTTTAGTGTACATTTTAATGAGTTCTGACAAATTTATAAATCTTAACTAACAAAGTAGAATATTCCCATCAATCCCCCCCAAAAAATTTCCCAGTTTTCCTCTCTATTTATTAACAACTACCACCGCTTCAGAAAACCACTAAAGATTTTACTTTTCTTTCGTAGCATTTAATAAAAGGAACGGATATAGCATAAACTACTCTTGTATCTATCTTTTTTTTTCTCTTTAGCATAATGTTTTTGAGGTTCATCCATGTGTGGATAAAGAGTTGACTTTTTTGTATTTCCAAGTAGTATTTTATTGTGTGGACACACCAACATTAAATTTAAAAAAATCACTGGGTGATGGACAATTCAGTTGTTTAACATTTTTGGCTATTAGAAATAAAACTGTTATGAACATTCATATCCATGCCCTTGTAAACATATGTATAGATGTAGAATTTATGTGTTTAAAATACATTTATATTTTGCTTTATCAAATCATGCCCAATTGGTTTCCAAAGTGATTGCACAATTTT
This sequence comes from Myotis lucifugus, assembly GCF_000147115.1. Classification (NCBI taxonomy): domain Eukaryota; kingdom Metazoa; phylum Chordata; class Mammalia; order Chiroptera; family Vespertilionidae; genus Myotis; species Myotis lucifugus. The sequence continues at coordinate 3,797 of NW_005878402.1, read as the reverse complement.
ATCCCCCATCAGCAATGTATGAGTTTTCTAGTTACTCCATGTCTTTGCACAATCTTGATACTTTCAGTCTTTTTAATTTTTCACCAATTCCAATGGGTCTACATTGTGTCTCATTGTGAATTCAATTTGCCTTTTCTTAAAGACTGATGATCTTGATATTCTTTTAACATATTTATTAGCCATTTCATTTATTTGATTCTTAAATTTAGTTGTTTATTTTCTTATTATTGAATTTGAATTCTGTATTTTTTTGTCAGTTATATGCACAGTGAATATTTTCTCTAAGTATGAAGCTTGCCTTTTAATTTTTAAATAATGTTTCTCAAAGGATGGAGAAATGCTGTTTTTATTAAAGTTAAAAGACTTAAATGTTGATAAAATATTTGTAGATTTAAATTACTTAGTTTATCTTTTATGGTTTGTGATTTATGTCTTCTAAGAAAATTTTGAAGATTTTTCTTATGTTTGCTTACATATATTTTGTGGTTTAACTTTTATGTAAATCTATAATCCATTTCAAGTTATTTTTTGTGTATGCTTCAGATTCATAGCTGAGGTTCTTTATTCTCTCTCTTTTTTTTCTTTTATAAATACCTAGTAATTTAGTGAAAAAGCTATCCTGTGCTCATTGAATTACCTTGTCATTTTTGTTGAAATCAGTTCACTATGTGTATGTGGGTTTATTTCTATACTCTAGTTTCTCCTACTTATCTATTTTTCTATCCTTTCACCCAACCACATCCCCTTAATTACTGCAGTTTTGATAGCAGACAGTCAAATTTAGAGAACTTTGATCTTTTTCAGAATCATTTTGAATACTGAAGGTCTTTTGCTTTTTCATATAAATTTTATAATCAATTTTTCAAGTTCTACCAAAAGCCAGCTCTAATTTTAAATGTAATTATATTGAATCTATATGTCAATTTGGGGAAAATTAACATCTTAATATTGAATCAGACAGTCAAGGAAATGTCTGTCATCAGTGATTTAGTGATTGTCTAGGTATAACTCTTTACATCCGTGAAAATGAATAAAGTAAACTTTATTTAAAATGGAGTCAGGGAACCCTGATGGGGGAGTTCCTTTGCACTATACCATTCACAACACCTTGTAGACTTAAACAGAAAGTGTACTCTTACATTTCTGGAAATAAGGAAGCTTACTATTCCAGTAGGAGGAAGGAAGATGTTCTTCTTGCCTAGCAACAGATTCAGCCAATGAGAAACTGCCATGAGTCAGCCAATAGAAAGCCACTGTACTTCAAACTCTTGTTTTCTTTCAGAGGGCGTTTTGTTGAAAATGCCCTTCAGTCCACAGGCCGATGCTCTATCCACTGAGCCAAACCGGCTAGGGCATGTGTCTTTATATTTAAAATGATTTTTGTAATAGAGCATATATTTGAGTTTTGCTTATTCATCCAGATTGATCATCTCTATTTTTAATGGTGGTATTTAGGTAATTTACATATAAATAATTATAAAATTGTTCTATATGAATATACTATCTTTTTATAAGTTTTTATATGTTCTGTTTATTTAAAAATCAACTGGTCTTGTTCCTCTTTTTTCTGGATTGTTTTAGATCTAATTAAGTATTTTTTACTATACTATTTATCTCAACCATTGGCATATTTTAAAGATATTAAATAATTGATCTAGGATTTGCAATACTCACATTTGACATGTCAAAGAGTTTAGAAACATTTAAAGCCTCTGCTACCTGAAGAAGACCTTTGCCAAGGCTATTGCTGTAGTTGCAGAAACACTGATGCAATTCTGGAAGCGTTACATCTGTGACTGCATCAAGATGCAGTTGCTTGGGCTTGGAATAATATCACCAAGAAGAGTATGAGTGGCATCTGGAAGAAGATACTCGAGAGATTTGTCTATGACTTCATAGACTTTGCCAAGGATGAAGAGTTTGCAAAAATTAACAAGGCTGTGATTGAGATAGCAAACAATTTAAACCTGAGTTTGGATGAGTGTGCCAATAAGTTGAGGAGCTCCTAGAGGTGGTTACTGAGGAAAAGATTAATGCGGAGTTGTTGGAACTGGAAAAGGAGCACATAGCTGAAAAAGAGGCAAGAGAAAAGGAAATGCAGAAGAAATAGAACCCCAAAGAAAATTACAGTGAAGTGTTTAACAGAAGCCTTCGCAGACCTCAATAAGTTCCTCAAAACATTTGAAAGCATGGACCCCAACACTAAAAGTTTGTGGGTGATTTTTGTTTGTTTGTTTGTTTTGCTTTTATTGATAGAGAGGAATGTTCATGGTGCATTATCTGCTTATAAGCAAACTGAGCAAACCACAAGGGACATAATTCTGAAAAGCCCCAAGGCAGATTCCTCAGAAGGTATTCCAGAAAAAGGCATTGCTATCATAGATGACAGCTCCATGCATTTTACTGCCCCTGAAGTCTTCCAGTGGGACACAATGTGGAGGTGGAAGACAGCGATAATGATGATCCTGACACTGTGTAGGTCTAAGCTAATGTGTATGTTTAATGGCCTAGTTTTTAACAAAAAAGTTTAAAAATAAATAAAAAGGTAAAAATTAAAAATAGAAAAAAGCTAACATTATAAGGATATAAAGAAAGAAGAATGTTCACAGCAGTGCAACATGTTTGTATTTTAAGCTAAGCATTATTACCAAAGAAGTCAAAAAATAAAAAAGTAAAAGTTTTTGAAGTTGAACTTTACAGTAAGCCATAGTTAAGTTATTATTGGAGAAAGAAAAAAATATTTTTGTATAAATTTAGTGTAGCCTAAGTGGACAGTGTTTGTACAGTCTGCAGTAGTGTACAGTAATGTCTGAGGCCTACATATTCATTCACCACTCACTCACTAATTCACCCAGAGCAATTTCTAGTCCTGCCAACTCCATTCATGGCAAGTACCCTCTGCAGGTATATTATTTTTGATCTTTCATACTGTATTTTTATTGTGACTATTCTATGCTTAGATATGTTTATTTACACAAATACTTACCATTGTGTTACAACTGTCTATCATATACAGTAACATGCTGTAAAGGCTGATACCCTAGGAACAATAGGCTATACCATATTACGTAGGTGTGTAGGAGGCTATACCATCTAGGTTTGTGCAAGTGCACTCAATAATGTTTTCACAATGAAATTGCCTGACAGTGTATTTCTCAGAACATATCCCTGTCATTAAGCAATGCATGGCTATATGGATAGCAAGACATAAATCTCGGTGACTTGATAGAACTCAGTTTATTTATAATGTTAAGGCTATAATAACAATAGTACAATTATGTAAATCTTAAAAACATACATGTGTGCACAAATACACACACATCTCTCTTTTGTGCAAGGATGGGTAAGATTCAAGGACAAACATCTTCACTGGACCTAGTGCTAGAACTGAAGCTTTGATTTTCAACCGGTGTGCCACAAGGGTTTTTAAAACATGCAATATCTGACTATAGTCAGGGGCACTGACCTCTTTTCCCTTAGATTGTAAAAAAATGACAACAGCCAACACTACAATAACCGTCTGGTGTGAATGAATCAAAATTATATATATTTATTGTCAGATCTGCAAAAAATGAATTTTTTGGTGTGCCACAGAATTTTACCAATTAGTTTATGTGTGCCATAAGATGAAAAAGGTTGAAAAAACTGGCTTAGACCAACTCACTTTGATATTTGAAGCTGCAACCACAGCACGCTGTTAAAGAGCATAAAAACACCCATCTGAGTGGGGTGTGCTCCTTGTATTACCCAGAGTAGTTGTCAACAGGTCTAGGGAATGACATTTAGTGATCTAATGT
>NW_005878401.1:0-7745 GCF_000147115.1 Myotis lucifugus | reverse complement strand
ACCAGGAGCCCCATTAGGATAAGACCTTGTCTCTCTGCCAAGTTCAAGGTCGACCCGTGAACTCCCGCCGCTGGGCTCAGGGCGCCCCATCTGGCTGACCCACTGCAGTCCTAAGTCTGGTGATGTCTGAACCGTGAGGTTGGGGCGCTGGCAAGACGCCTGTCAGGGCTCCAGTCGCCCCCGAGGCCCAGCGGGTGGGAAGCACCAGGGATGCGGGTAGGACTCCCTCCCACAAGTTCTAAGGCTGTGATCCCTTGGCTGTGAGGTGGGGCCAGAGGGCCCTGTGGGGGAAGCGACTCTCCAGCCCCAGCCCCCCTGCCCCAGCACCGCCCTCTACCAGACCCCAGGCCAGCGGTGGAGCCTGCGGGGGCGGGGGAGGAGGTTTGCGGGGGGGCACACTGGTGTTTCCACGAAGATGGTAACAAAGGGAGAGTCCTCCAGGGCCCTCCTCCCTGCCCTGGGTCCCGCCCCACTCACCGGTCAGGCCCAGGGTGGACGCGGGGCCCACGCGCCGCCCCCCGTGCAGGCCGTACAGGTGCATCTTGTACTTGCGCCCCGGCTCCAGGCCCCGCACGGTGACCTCGCTCTCCTCACCCCCGACACGCACCACCTGGGGCCGCCCGTCCCTGTCCTTGTACTGGACGGTGAAGGCGTCGAAGTGGCCCCGGGGGACGGTCCAGGACAGGCTCAGCGAGTCCGGGGAGGATCCCGTCACCGTCAGCTCCCCCAGCAGGGGCTCCTCGGGGGGCTCGGGGGCCTCCGTGCTGGGTTCTGCGGGGCTGGGGGTCTCCTCCTCTGCAGCTGAGAAGCACAGACACAGGGCGGGTGAGGCAGGCTCCATGGAGATGTGCGGGTCTCCTCCCGAGCCCCGGTCACTTCAGGGAGCCCCTCGGGGCAGCCTCACTGACATGCCCAGAGCCTGGGGTCGGCTGTGGCCGCAGCCCCCGCACAGCCCAGGGGCCCTTCTCTGCCCAGGGCCCCGCTGGTGCTCAGGGAGCCCAGGGGAGGCACAAGGGCACCACGGCTCAGCCTCGAGCAGAGGGGCCCCTGCACCCCCTCAGCCATCACGAGTGTCATCTCCCGCAGGTCCCACCGGGGCTCCCACCACCCACTCACCTGTCACCCCGGTGGCAGAGGCGGGGCCCTGGCGCTGGCCGTCGTGGAAGCCATACAGGTGCATCTTGTACTTGTGGTCCGGCTCCAGGCCCGAGATGGTGACCCCGTCCTTGTGTCCCGGCACCCGGACCGCCTTGGGCTGCCCGTCCCCGTTCTTGTACTGGACCAGGAAGTGGTCAAACTGGCCCTGGGGGACGGTCCAGGACAGGCTCAGCGAGTCCGGGGAGGATCCCGTCACCGTCAGCTCCCCCAGCAGGGGCTTCACGGGAGGCTCAGGGGTCGTGGTAGGAGGTTCTGATGGTTCCTCCTCCTCTTCCCTTGGGGCTGAAGAGACCGGGAGAGGAGAAGCACCTGAGAGAGGGCGGGTCCCGGGCCCCTGCTCTCCTGGGCCTCTCCTGCTGTGTGCAGGACGCAGGGTGGGCCGCTCCTGTCGCTCACCTGTCAGGGCCTGGACCTGGATGGGACCCAGGCGCTGCGGGCCCCGGACAGCGTACACCTTCACCAGGTAGCTGTGGTTGGGTTCCAGGCCCGAGAGGGTGATGTCATTCTGGTCGCCCCCTAAACTGACAACTTGGAGTTGCCCATCCTGGTCTGTGTACTGGACCTCGAAAGAGTCCGGTTCCCCCTCCGTGACCGTCCAGGACAGGTGCAGGGTGTGCGGGGTGGCCTCGGCCACGGTCAGCTCCCCGAGCTGGAGCTCTGACTCTGAAGGGCTTGGGGCTGTGGTCTCAGCTCCGTTGTCCTCCCTGGGGGCTGGTTCAGAGACACAGATAGAGGCGGGTGATGGGTCTGTCGCCGCCCCAGCTCCAAGGGGAGGGCAGGGGTGGAGGTAAGTGGTGACCAAGAGGGCCTATATTGCTACGCAGTGAGGCCTTTCAAATGCATGATGCTAAATGCAAGAAGCTAAACACAAAAGACTGTGTCGTGGGATCCTGCAAATGAAATCTCCAAAAGGCATAATGTGGCCGCAGCCGTGGGGCCCGAGGCTGGGCTAGCGGCACTGACTGCCAGGGGGCAGCAGCCTTAGGTTCAGAGAAATGTTTTACAGCTCAGTTGTGGTAATGCTTTGGCCCAAACTTATTGACTTATTCCCTTTAAGTGGGTGAACTTTACTGTATGTAAATTTATCCCTTTCCCCAAATAAAGGGATGTAGACAGTTCAGACATGGCGAGGCTGGGAGAGGGGGAGAGCCTGGAGGGGGCGGGACGGTCTGTTCGGCAGCCACACTCACCTGTCACAGCGAAGGCCGAGAGGGGCCCCACGCGCCTGCCCTGGTGCAGCCCGTAGAGCAGCAGCTTGTACCTGCGGGCGGCGTCCAGGCCCCAGACCCTGGCCTCCCTGAGGCTGCCCTCCACAGGCAGCACCTGGGGCCGCCCCTCCCTGTCCTTGTACTGGACCACGAAGGAGTCAAACTGGCCCTCGGGGACAGTCCATGCGAGGCCCACGGAGTCCGGTGTCACGCTGGTCACCTGCAGCTCCGCCCCCAGACGGGGCTTTGGGGGGCGCTTTGTTCCAGCGACACTCGCAGCGCTCTGCGCCTCTGAGAGGGAGACACGGAGGAGCCGGCTGAGGCATCGGGAAGGCTGGATGACCTCGAAGGGCAGGAGCGAGAGGCCCGGAGACTGGCTCTGCCAGGGCTGGTGCCATGGGCTTAGGCCAGGAGAGGGCGGGACCGATCCCAGCCCCAGCGGCTGGGACCAGGTCACAGCGGGGAAGGCAGCAGCAGGAGGAGCAGCGGCAGCCCGGCCTGCAGGGAGCCAGCCACCTTCCCGGCCGCCAGGGCAGCGGCAGCCGCCTCACCTGTGGTGCCGTCCGCGCTGAGGGGGCCGTGGCGTCTCTTGCCCAGGAGGCCGTAGAGGAGAAATCTGTACGTGCGGCCGCTGTCCAGGGGGGTGATGGTGACCGAGCGCTCGTGGCCCCCCACAGGCACCATCCGGGGCCCGTCCCTGTCCTTGAACTGGACCACGAAGGAGTCGAAGTGGCCCTCGGGGACCGTCCAGGAGAGGCGCAGGGAGTCCGGGGTGGGCTCCGTCACCCACAGCTCCCCGAGGCGGGGCGGGGCCTGCGGGCTGGCGTCACCGTGGGCAGCTGGCAGAGAGGACGGTTCTGCGTTTATGTTCCAGAGTGACTCCTTCAGGCCTCTCATGGAGTGCAAACCCAGAACTGCCCAGATGAGCAGTGCGTCCCTCACCTCTCACCTCCCCCCACACCATCCCGCTGCCTGCGCCTCTGCCCACTTGCGCCAGGAGGGGCTCTGTCCCCAGGCAGCTCTGGGCAAGGGCCCCCGATGCTGCCCTCTGACTCCTCGTGCTGCCCGGCTCTTCCCACTGATCAGACTGGCAGGCATGGCGTTTCTCTCCTCTGACCAAGGAGCCGCTCTCGCGGATTTGCCTGGCCTCTGGGGACATCAAAGGGCCCAGGACCCCTGACGGGGGGCGGGGTGCACAATGTGAGGATGGAGGTGACCCTCACAGGCCCTGGTGGAGGGGCTGCCCTGAGTGAGGGTTGGGGAGAAGACGGGGAGCTCAGACAGGGGACCGATCTGTGTGTCAGCAGGAAGCCACCCTGAGGCCTGGGAGGAGCTGGCGTGCTGCCTCACAGATGGCAAGGACGCTGACCACGTTGTTGCTACTGGAGTTTTCTGGCAACAGAGAGCCCCTGGGGCAAGGGGGGCCCAGACCGAACCCAGGAAAGGGGCAGCCAGGCCGCCAGCCCTGGGCTCCTGGGGTCCCGTCTCCAGGCTCCGAGAGGAGGCCAGGGGAGGACAGAGGTCCTGGGGGCAGATATGGGACCCATGGGCCTGAGCCAACAGGGCGAGAACTCGGGTGAGAGTCGGAGGGGAGATGGCCAGACCCCCGGGCTGAGGCCCCCGGGCAGGGAGGCGGGGCTCTGCTCCTTTCTCCCCTCCCAGCACCTGTCCCAGGCCCCACGTCCTGGAGGGGGTTAGGGCCTCCCCTTCACAGGCGTAGGGTTGTGAGAAGATGGGAAGTCTGCCCGGCTGTCAGGGGCCTGGGGGGTGGGGGGCTTGTCCAGTGAAACAGGAGCACAAAGCGGGGCCTGGCGGCAGGACAGGAGACCAGGCGGGTGAAGAGGGGCCTCAGCTAGTTTCAGGGGGTCCCTCTCACCTGTCTTTGCCTCCACAGAAACGGGGCTGCGTCGTTTCCCTTCCTGGATCCCAAAGAGCAGGAACCTGTACTTCCTGTTGGGCTCCAGGCCGGGGACAGTGACCGCGCGCTGGTCTGCGGCCACAGGCACCACCCGGGGCTGCCCGTCCCTGTCCTTGTACTGGACCACGAAGGAGTCGAATTCACCCGCAGGAACCGTCCACGAGAGGCCCACGGAGCTCGGGGTCACATCTGTCACCGTCAGCTCCCCCAGGCGCGGCTCCTGGGGGGACTCTGTGGCTGGAGCTGGTGGGAGGGGCGCTGGGTGGGGGAGGACAGAGAACAGGGCTGAGCGCTCTGAGGGACAACTGCCCCCCAGGGCTCCGGGCTCCCAGGGCCAGGGAGGGGCCTGCGGTGGGAATCAGCCACCGCTGCACCGTGGCTGCCTCTATCTGAGCGGTGCATTTCCTTCCGGCGGACACAGGAAGCAGCCACGGTGGCGACAAAACGGGGCCGCGTGCTGACCTGAGGAGCTCATGGTGGGTGGTCTTATCCTAGTCAGTCTCTCCCCTGACTAAGTCCATCTGCACCTTAACTGAGCCGTCTATTGTCCTTCTGCATCTAGGATAACACAGCCGATAAACGTGCCTTCACGGTCACAAAGCAATGTCCCTGCTTCCTTTGGACCCCTCGTAGCACAGCCACCGCACCAGAGCGGACCCACACTGCCACTGTTCTGTGCTCATCGATGACTGCTAACTGTCTGCACCACCTGAGTGAAAGCAGCATGTGTCTATCATTTCACTCCCTATCCAATCCCAGAGGTGTCCCCCATTCGCTTTCCCCGCCCCCTCACCTAGCACCAGTGGATTTCATGTCGCCCACTTACGGCTTCTCTTTTGATCGTAATGTATAAAGCAGGGTGCAGAAGTGCCATTTTCAGGGGCATTTTCTCAATTCATTGAGATTCTGCTTCCCAGCAATTGTCATCTGTTTGGTTCTGATAAACTCACAAAAATTCTCAACAGGTTTGAACATTTCTTACATGGACAATGGTGGTCCAGCAGCACCTGTGACTGTCTTCACATCACCTTAGAGTTACTGCCCAACCACGGGTTACGCGCGTCAGCACGTCTACAGGTGCCCAAGCCTTCTTATTTAACGGGCGGGTAAAGAAGTCCCTGCACTCCGAAACCTTACATTTGAATTTAAAAACATTTTGATAACTGTATATTGACATCGTTTTCCTTTGTAATTCCATGCATCTTATTTTACAGTTTTTACTTTTATTTCTTAATCCTCACCTGAGGATATGTTTTCCATTTATGAGAGAGAGAGAGAGAGAGAGAGAGAGAGAGAGAGAGAGAGAGAGAGAGAAAGAGAGAGAGGAAGGGAGAGGGAGAGAGAAACATTGATGTGAGAGAGAAACATTGATTGGCTGCCTCCTGCTTGCACCCAACGAGGGATCGAACTCACAGCCTGGGCATGTGCCCTGACTAGGAATCAAATCCACAACCCTGCGGTGCACAGGATGCCGCCAACCAGCAGAGCCACACCGGCAAGGGCTTATTTTACGGTGTTTTTAAATATATATTCTTATTGCTTTCAGAGAGGAAGGAAGGAGAGAGAGTTAGAAACATCAATGATGAGAGAGAATCATTGATCAGCTGCCTCCTGCACACCCCACACTGGGGATTGAGCCTGCAACCTGGGCATATGCCCTTGACCTGAATCGAACCCAGGACCCTTCAGTCCGCAGGCCGACGCTCTATCCACTGAGCAACACTGGCTAGGGCTATTTTACGGTTTTTAAAACAGTGCACACACATTGCAGACACCCTGGCACACACATGGTGGAAACCAGTCCAGGAAGTCATGAGGGCAGGAAGGCCTGGGCGCCAAGCATAGGGGCCACTTCTAGAGGGGCTGGGGGGGGGTGTCCACTTGAATCCTGTCCACTTCCTGCGACAGGATTCAGGGGTGACTGCCACTTAACCCCAACAAAGTGGGCGGCAGCGGAGGTGGCAGCCATGTCCAAATCACAAAGGGCGTGCGGAGAGCGTGGAGGACCCTGTTAGACTCAGAGAGGGAGAGGGGCATCTGCCCTGGAAGTGGGGCAGGTGAGAGGGAGACAGGCCAAGGGTCTCTGGGGGGGGGGGGGGGGGCAAGGTCCAGCCTGCAGAGGGAGGCGGGGGCAGGACCTGAGAGAGATGGTGTGGGGGCTCTGGAAAGCCATGGCTGGGGCCTGCCTGGCCCTCACTCACCTGTCACAGCTCCCACAGAGAGCGGGCCCAGGCGCTGCCCGCCGTGGAGGCCATAGACGAGCATCCTGTATCCGCGAGCGGGCTCCAGGCCGGGGACGGTGGCCTCACGCTGGTCTGCGGCCACAGGCACCACCTGGAGCTGCCCATCGCTGTCCTCGTACTGGACCATGAAGGAGTCAAACTGGCCCTCGGGGACGGTCCACGCGAGGCCCACAGAGTGGGGGGTCACACCGGTCACAGTCAGCTCCCCCAGGCGCGGCCCCATGGGCGGCTCGGTGGCTGCAGGAGCGGCTCCCGGTGGTGGAGCTGAGAGAGTGGAGGCAGCTGTTAGGAAAGCCCTCCTCCCCTGGGTGGTGACCACGTCCACTGTCCTCATGGTGCCCGCGAGGTGGTCGGACATCAAACTCTGATGGGCCCAGAGCCCTTCCCTCATTCTTCCAGGCCCTGGGGCTTTGGGGGGCTGCCAGCCATCACTGAGACCTGGGAGAGCGGCCTTAGTGGCCCTGCCGCCTGGACTGTTTGCTCAGCACACTCAGCCGTCCACACCGAGCCCAGCCCCCTCAGCTGCTGCCCCTCGGCCTGCCCACCGCACCTCCAACCCCGCCAGGCCCAGGAGCAAGTCCTGGGGGCACTACCTGGGGAAGCTGCTGCTGCCCACCCACTCCACCGCCTTCGCCAGGCAGCGCCAGCTCTCACGGACCACTGGACCGTCCCCGAGATGGCCTGCCTCGCCCTCACCCTCCGCTGCTCCCACTGTTAGCAGGCGGTCAGAGGTGCCCATCTCATCCAGAGCAAAGCCACGCCCTGACGGCGGCCTCCAGGCTGCACATCCACCTCGCACCCCCCCAATTCCGGAACATTCCTCGCCGGTCCTTCCCTCTGCCCCGAGTGCTGTCTCCAAGGGCCTGGGTGGCATGTGCTCGTCCTCCTTCCTCAGCTGGGCCCTTCCCACTACCTTCCCATCACTTCGCCTTCCTGGGCCCCGGCTGGGTTCCCTGCGAATGTTCATGTGGCAGCGCTGGACGGGCCTGTGCCCGGGTTCGGTCTCCCCCCGCTGGCACGGACTCAGCAGCAGGGAGCCCTGGCTGTGCCCCCGCACCAGTGGTGTCACCACACGTTGGGCTAAGGTTAACGCGTGGTGGATCGGCAACCGGATGAACCAGGGAGGTCGGGGTTCGATCCCCCGTAAAACGGGAAGGGGGCAGCCAATCCATGATTCTCTCTTCCTCACTGAATGGTTTCTATCCCCTCCCTCCCTCC
>NW_005878400.1:0-7746 GCF_000147115.1 Myotis lucifugus | reverse complement strand
GGGGGGGTCGCTCCAGCCAGCTACATCCTCTTCATCCGGGGATCCCTCTCACAATCCCTGGACCACTGGCTCCCAATTGCTCACCTGCCTGCCTGCCTGGTCATCCCTAACTGCCTCTGCATGCTGGCCTGGTCGCTCCTAAATGCCCCCCCACTGGCCTGGTCACCCCTTACTGCCCTCCCTGCTGGCCTGGTTGCCCCCAACTGCCCCCCTCTGCTGACCTGGTTGCCCCCAACTGCCATCCCGTCAGCCTAGTCACCCCTCACTGCCTCCCCTGCCAGCCTAATTGCCCCCAACTACCCCCCTGCTGGCCTGGTTGCCCCCAACTGCACCTCTCCCGCTGGCCTGGTTGCCCCTCACAGCCCCCGCCCCCCCTGCTGGCCTGGTCGCCCCACACAGCCTGCTGTTCAGTCATTTGGTCATCCCTCACTAACCCCCCTGCTGGCCTGGTCGTAGGCAGCCATCTTGTGAGGGTGTGAGGGTTAATTTTCATATTACCTCTTTATTATATAGGGTATGTGATCAAAGCTGCCAATCTGTGTGTGGCTCATTGGGAGGCAAGACTGACATGGACATTAGTGCTCAGGATTGTGGGAGGAAAGAGAAGGAAGCAGGACTGGGCAGAGGGAGAAGGTGGGCTGTGATTCAGTCCCAAAGGGGCCCAGTCCACCCCAGGGGGAGCGCTGGCCTGAGGGTCTGCCGCTGAGGCAGTGCCCAACGGGGCCCAGATGAGAGAAGCAAGTCCTTCATTTCTGAACAGACCTTGGTGGCAAACCACAGCACCCACTACACCTACTCATTCTCTTTCTCAGTATTTTTTTTCCATGTCCACAGACTGAAATAAAGATTGACAACAGGATCCCAGCTGGTCAATAAAGTTACCTGAATCTGATCATTTATTCCCCAGTTGGGAGAATTTGGTGAAACATTTCTGTCTATCGTTATAGGCTTTTGGAAGTTCAACATTCTTATTTAAAGTGAATCATCTTTGAGAGTTTAAATTTGAGTCAGATATCCAAACCTTCAAAATTTAAGAGTTTAGCTTTAAAAGTCTAATGTTCAAATCAGATAGCGGGGTAACTGGATTGGCAAAAAGCATATTTAGCCCTGGCCAGTGTGGCTCAGTTGGTTGGGCATGGTCCCATGTACCAAAGGGTTGCCTGTTTGATTTCCGGTCAGGGAATTCAGTCTCCATCTCCGCTGGGGGGCGTGCAGGAAGGAAGCAGATCAATGTTTCTCACATTGATGTTTCTATTTCTCTTCCTCTTTCTCTAAAAATCAACAAAAAATATATTAAGCATATTTAATGAAAGGCTTCTTAATTTATCTCTCTCTCAGTCATTTCTTGAAAATGTTTCCTGGTGGCTTACATGGAGGTGGGAGGTGTATTCAAGCCAATCATTAACACATCTGGATTCATCTACATAACAGCTGTGGAAAGTCCTCCCCCACTTTATTTTCCACAAAAGCTTATTCAATTATCTAGTTAGTTTTATAATAGTTTTCCATTTTCTGATCCTAATAATCTATCCTTATTGGTAAATGTAAAATAGGCTTGCTGTTTTATTTTTAGAATTTTAACATCTTAAAATAATATGTAGGTAAGTCATTACATTTTAATTTAGTTAATTTTTTAAACATTTAAAAAACATTTTTATTGATTTTAGAGAGGGAGGGAGGAGAGAAACATTGATGAGAACAAGACATCAACAGGCTGCCTCCTGCACACCCCGTCCTGGGAATTGAGAGCCCAAAACCCTGCATGTACCCTGACCAGGAATGGAACCGGTGACCTCTTGGCAAATGGGCTGACACTCAATCAACTGAGCCACACCAGCCAGGCAATAGTTAATTTTATACTGCTGGAAAAATTTAAAGCAACAATAAACAACTACTATAAAATATAATTAACAGGCTATTGTGTAATACTCTCTAATTTCCACCCACCCCCGCTCTCTGTGAGTTACTAATGGTAACAGTATATTAGTTATTACACAGCGATGTGCGCCAAGTGAGAGGACGTGAATTTACTAAGTTTAGAATTCATTAGTTCTGGTCTGTTACAGTAAATAACTAGCAGAAAATATGAACTGCAATATGAAACATTGAATGTGCACTGGTATCAGTGCACAGATACCAATAGGGATTTTTTTTAAAAGATGCTCTGTATGTGCCCTGACCGGTTTGGCTCAGTGGATAGAGCGTCGGCCTGCGGACTCAAGGGTCCCGGGTTCGATTCCGGTCAAGGGCATGTACCTTGGTTGCGGGCACATCCCCAGTGGGGAGTGTGCAGGAGGCAGCTGATCGATGTTTCTCTCTCATCGATGTTTCTAACTTTCTATCCCTCTCCCTTCCTCTCTGTAAAAAATCAATAAAATATTTTTTTTAAAAAAAAGATGCTCTGTGTGTCAGGTGGAAGAGCAGGTCCTTGTTTAGAAGCACTGGCTATTTTATTTTATTTTATTTATTTATTATTTTTAATCCCTACCTGAGGATATGCTTATTGATTTTAGAGAGAGGGGAATGGATAGAGAGGAGAGGGAGAGAGAGAGAGAGAGAGAGAGAGAGAGAGAGAGAGAGAGAGAGAACACTGATTGGCTTCCTTCCGTCCAGGCAACCTAGGTATATGCCCTGACCAGAAATCGAACCCGAAACCTTTCGGTATAAAGGACAACGCTCCAACCAAATGAGCGCACAGCCAGGGAGAAGCACAGACTATTTTAGATGACATGCGATCAACAATGTGTTCCCGTTTTCAAACTGAATTCTCCTTGGTCAGTGGAAGAGGAACGGTAGCTACCAACCATGTTGAAAGAAGGCACTTTACTGCCATCTGCTGGAATACGTTGCAATAAACTAGAAATCCCTGCAGTCGCAAAAGAGTAACTAACACACAATATATTTTTTTTAATTGTTTCCAAAATAATAGAAATGCCTGTGGTGTGACTGGCACCTCCTTAGGTATAGTGCTCTTGTGCAGCGCCCAACACGAACAACTGTGCATGATGGCTGTGGAAAGCCTCACACAGATATGGGGGGGGATTGGCTCCTGACAAAGAGGAAGACAGAGGCTTCTAGGAAGAGGCCCACAGCCAGGAGCAGCAGAACCTGGGCGTTAGGAATGGGTTTTAGGACCATCTAAAGCGTGCCTGGGGTAAGGGCTGGCAAATCATGGTGGCAGGTGTTTTTGGAAGGTCATCAAATGCGGGCCAGGAGAGCCCGTTCACTCATCGGCGGGACGCTGCATTCACCGTGTCCTTAGAAAACTCCCCCTCCTGCCTGAGCTTCCTCTGCACCTCGTGGGTGTGAGGGAGGCAGGAGCTGCTGAGCTCTGGGAGCCCTGTGCTTTTTGACCAGCCAGGTTTCTGAGAACTAGAGACTGGGGTCTCCAGGATGGGTCAGGATGGGGAGTGCAGGGATCATGTGCTATCATCGTAGGAGCAGAGATGGCTGAACTTCAGGGGTCTTGGCTGTGTGCTGGCCACAGTGGTGTATCCCCTGCACCGGTGGCCTGGGGGACTCCGGGATCTCAGCTAAATGCCGGGAAGAACATTCAAGAGAGTCTCTCTTGACCCATAACCCACAACCTCTTGAATACGCCGAGTTCCCTCTACATCCCAAACTTCTGTCTTTTCCAAGGATTTCCATTGCCTGCCCCTTCTCAACCCTCCATCTCTCTCACATTTGCATCCTGGATTTCTCTCACTTCTCTCCCCTACCCCCATCCCCGGCACATCCTTTCCCCCCTACTTCTCTTTTCCTTCTAGAACCATCTTTCCCACCCTCTCTTCCACACCCACCCATTTTCTTCCATCTCTTTCTCTTTGCTTCCTCCAACTTCCAACTCTTTCCAAGCTGTTCTTACAGTTTCCCTCACTTTCCCTTAGCCTCTCTTCCTCTGGCCCTCTCGTGTCCTAACCCTTCTTCCCGGGTCCATTCCACTCCCCCATCCACCTCGGGTTGCCAGATCAAACAGAAGATGCTAATTTAAATACAAATTTCTGGTAAAGAACAGATAGTTTTTTTAAAAATATATTTTATTGATTTTTTACAGAGAGGAAAGGAGAGGGCTAGAGAGTTAGAAACATCGATGAGAGAGAAACATCGACCAGCTGCCTCCTGCACGCCCCCACTGGGGATGTGCCTGCAACCAAGGTACATGCCCTTGACTGGAATCGAACCTGGGACCCTTGAGTCCACAGGCCGATGCTCTATCCACTGAGCCAAACCGGTTAGGGCAGAACAGATAGTTTTTACTATAAGTATGTCTCAAGTATTTTATGGTGCATACTAAAAGATTATTTGTTGTTTATCTGAAATTAAAGTTTGTATTAAGTCACTTGTATTTTTATTTTGCTCAATCTGGCAACTCTACTCTTGTCTCTCCCCTACCTCCCTGCCCACGTTCACTCCACCCAGGCTGGACTTCTTAGAGATTCTGAAACTCTTAGGCAGGCAGTCCAGTGCCCCCGACTCCATCCAACTCAGCTCCTCACCGCCACTCTGGGCCTCCTCACAACCCAGCAACTAGAGCGTTATCAGCAGGCCATGCAGGGAACTTACAGGACATGCACAGCTCTATAGTCAGTGTTAGTTTTGATAGGTACCTGGGCACATTCATTGTTATATGGTTTATTTCATTGATTTATTTGTTTATCCTTAGGTCTTTACCACCCTGACTTGATTACTGTAGCTTTTGAATAAGCCTTGAAATAGAGTGGAATAGTCCTCCTCCTTTTCCTTCAAGATCATCATGGCTATTCCAGGTCCTTGCCATATAAATTTTGAAATCAACTTGTCAACTTCTACTTTAAAAAGTCTGCTGGGATTTTGTTGAATCAACAGGTACATTTGGAGAGAATTGACAGGCTAACAGTATGTTATAGCTCTCTATTTATATATGCCATTGATTTTTCAAAGTCAATTGTTTATAGCATTTACTGTAGGCCCTGCATATCTCCCATTATATTTATTTAATTTTTAATCCTCACCTGAGGTTATGTTTATTGATTTTTAGAGAGAGAGGGAGGGAGGGAGGGAGAGAGAGAGAGAGACAGAGAGAGAGAGAGAGAGAAACATCAATTGGTTGCCTCCTGCACGCCCTGACCAGGGATCAAACCAGTGATCTTGTTGGTGTATGGGATGATGCTCCAACCAACTGAGCCACACCAGCCAGGGCCCATTACATTTATTTTTAAATACCTTAGTTCAAATCACTAAATGGCATTGCTTCAAAGTTTCATTTCACAATTGTTTGCTAATTTATAGAAATATAATTGATTGTTAAACATTGACCTTTTATAAACACTAAAGTATTTAGAAGTCAAGGGGAATCATAATACAGCAGATGTGGTAAAAAGTTAACATTTGCCCGACCGGCGTGGCTCTGCAGCTGAGCATTGACCTATGAACCAGGAGGTCATGGTTTGATTCCTGATTGGGGCACATGCCCGGGTTGCAGGCTCGATCTCCAGTGCAGGAGGTGGCCGATCAATGATTCTCTCTTATCATTGATGCTTCTATCTTTCTCTCCCTCTCCCTTCCTCTCTGAAATCAATAAAAATATATTTTAAAAAATAAAATAAAAGCCGAAACCGGTTTGGCTCAGTGGATAGAGCGTCGGTCTGCCGACAGAGGGGTCCCAGGTTCGATTCCGGTCAAGGGCATGTGCCTGGGTTGCGGGCACATCCCCAGTGGGAGATGTGCAGGAGGCAGCTGATCGATGTTTTTCTCTCATCGATGTTTCTAACTCTCTATCTCTCTCCCTTCCTCTCTGTAAAAAATCAATAAAATATATTTTAAAAAAATAAAAAATAAAATAAAATAAAATAGTCCTGAGTACAGGAGACTGTGCCCATATGGAGTCAGGGTGCACCACCCTCCCAGCACATGGATGTCTTCACCGTCTCAGAAGCTCACCAAACCCCACCATTCATGGAGGCTTCACTAGGTAAGCATGATTGAGTAAGTCTTTGGCCAATGGTGACTGAATTCAATCTCCAGCCGCTTTCCTCTCTCTGGAAGTTTGGGGAGGGGAATGGGGCTGAAAGTGCTAACCCTCCAGTTACCTGAACAGTTTTTCTGGCGAAGACCAGCCTCCATCCTGAAGCTATCTAGGCCCATTGCTGCCCACAGAGAGTTATCTTATTAGCATAAAAAGACAGCAAATTCCAAGCTGAGTTTTAGGAGCACCATGCCAGGAACCAGGGACAAAAACCAAATACGTATATATTCTTTTATTGTATCACAAACAGTTTGGCATTAATTCTATCAGAAATATAAAGCTATTAACAAAGCTAAAAATTACATGGGAAAAGAGTTTCCTTCCAGTCATTAAGTAAAACATGAGCAAAAAGATCCTATAAACAAATTCATTTAAAAAAAAAAGAAAAGAATTTGATTGAGACAAACAACACCTGCAGGTTCTTAAAGTTCACTTAGGTGTATCTTTTTAATACAATTGCACATTTCACCATAAGATTTCCTATGAATAACCCAATTCAAGTAGGTGGATTCTACAGATGGAATGAGGAATGTATGCAAACAGAGCAATGTGCGGTACACAGGATACTTAATAAATGTGGCCGTAGCCCTGGCTGGTGTGGCTCCTTTGGTTGGACATCCCTCTGTGCACTGAATGGTTCCTGGTTTGATTCCCCATCAGAGCACATGTCTGGATTTTGGGCTCATTCCCGTGTGTGTGGGGGGGGGGGGGGGGTGCAGGAGGCAGCCAATCAATGTTTCACTCTCACATTGATTTTTTTCTCTCGTTCCCTCTCCATTCCTCTCTCTTTCAAAATCAATAAAATATTTTTTAATATAAAAAATAAATGTAGCCGAAACCGGTTTGGCTCAGTGGATAGAGCGTCGGCCTGCGGACTGAAAGGTCCCAGGTTCGATTCCGGTCAAGGGCATGTACCTGGGTTGCGGGCACATCCCCAGTGGGAGATGTGCAGGAGGCAGCTGATCGATGTTTTTCTCTCATCAATGTTTCTAACTCTCTATCTCTCTCCCTTCCTCTCTGTAAAAAATCAATAAAATATATTTAAAAAAAATAAAAAAATAAATGTAGCTATACCTACTCCTTCTTCATTGACTATCCAACTAAAATGTCATTTCGAATATATAATCCTTGCAAAATGCCTAACAAAATCCTTAATAGATGGCATATAATTTTAAAAATTTTAAATATTATTAATCCATATCTTTTTTCTTTTTTAAAAATATATTTTTATTGATTTCAGATAGGAAGGGAGAGGGAAAAATAGAAACATCAATGATGAGAATCATTGATTGGCCACCTCCTGCATGCCTCCTACTGGGGATTGAGCCTGCAACCCAGGCATGTGCCTTGACTGGAATCAAACCCAGGATCCTTCAGTCCACAGGCCAATGCTCTATCCACTGAGCCAAACTGGCTAGGGCTTAATCCATAGCTTTGAGTACTGCTTAACATTATGTCATATCCATTTTTAATTAGCCATATAATATTTCATCACATGGCTATAATACATGTATGACCATTCAGTCTTGGGTCATAGTTATATACCACAAAACTACACTATCCAGCTCTAGCTGATTTGGCTCAGTAGATAGAGCGTCGGCCTGCAGACTAAAGGGTCCCGGGTTTGATTCCAACCAAGGGCACATGCCTGGGTTGTGGGCTCGGTCCCCAGTAGGGGTCATGCAGGAGGCAACCAATCAATGATTCTCTCTCATCATTGATGTTTCTATCCCTCTCTCCCT